>NC_090760.1:18094041-18145515 GCF_036898095.1 Palaemon carinicauda
TATGGTCACTACCATTACCAATCATAATTTGGGTATCTGCTATGGTTTATGCCTAGGGAGTTTGTTATCGCAGGGTTTGTTTGACCGCAACATATTCACGACTGGTATGTTACTTTGCCCCGTAAATGCAGAAATGCATTTGCGTTAAGTCTCGATTCCATATACCAAATGGAACACGCTGGCAATAAACTATTTATTAGTCTTTATATGTAAGAGGAGCTTCAGGTTTGTTGGACACACAATAACACAAAGTGACATAAGAAACAAGCATATTACTGAATTAATAATGTTAATATTTACCCTATAATTCACATTATTATTAATTGCTAAGCTACAACCCTAGTTGGAAAAGCAAGATGATATATGCCCAGGGGCACCAACAGGGGAAAATAGCCCAGTGAGGAAAGGAAACAAGGAAAAATTAAATATTCTAAGAACAGTAACAACATTAAAATAAATATTTCCTATATAAACTAAAAATGCTTTAACAAAACAAGAGGAAGAGAAATTAGATAGAAAAGTGTGCCCGAGTGTACCCTCAAGCAAGAGAACTCTAACCCAAGACAGTTGAAGACCATGGTACAGAGGCTATGGCACTATCCAAGACTAGAGCACAATGATTTGATTTTGGAGTGTCCTCCTAGAAGAGCTGCTTACCATAGACCAAGAGGAAAGTAGCCACTGAACAATTACAGTGCAGTAGTTAACCCCCTGGGGTGAAGAAGAATTGCTTGGTAATCACATCTTCTACACACACACACACACACACACACACATATATATATATATATATATATATATATATATGTGTGTGTATATGTATATATATATATATATATATATATATATATATATATATATATATATATATATATATATATATATATATATATATATATATATATATATATATATATGTGTGTGTGTGTGTGTCTGTATATCAATCCAACAAATTATGTAGTTAGATCTTTATTATCATAGTTTTAAATAATATATTTATTTGTGTACCAGTATAATTTTGTTTGTATTCTACAGCTATTGTTTTCTCCACACAGGCCTTTCAAGGAGGTAAAGCCCATCAATCAAGTTGGATAAATAAGCTAAAGGCTATACAATCTCTATACACACTGACGAAATACAATATCATGAAATGTTAATAAGAATTATAACAAGAATTCAACATATCAGTTACTAACAAATATAACATGTTACAGAAAAGGTAGAGTAAGCGACGCAGGAGAGACTAGGAAAGGGGGTTACTGGAGGGATAGGGGGAGGGTATAGACAGAGGGGGGAAGGAGAGGGCAAGGCCGGGGGAGTTTAAAGTATTCGAATTGCTTTGCTTACTTACTCGATTCACTTTACTTAAGCTTTATTATTACACGAGTAAACACCTTAATTATCTGGATTCGAAAAATGCATTATCGTATCAAAAATTAGGGGGAGATCTATAGAGTGCCGAGTCATAGTACCACTCCGATTAAGTAATTAGTAGGATAGATATTAAAGAAAAAACACGCTATTTTTTTTTTTTTGGGGGGGGGGAGAAATGCACAGTACTAACTTTTACATTAACATTCAAAACGAGGTAATTTGGTATTTCTAAAATTCATGTTGCTCTCTCTCTCCACACGCAAACACAGCCCTTTACTGTCTTCGATAAACACGGAAAAAGAAATTCATGACGTCACCAACTAATGCTACATCTCCGTTATGGTGTACGCTTGCTGAATTTTTTTTTTTTTTTATAACTGAAAGCTTTAAAGATATGATTTTACATTTAATGTGTTTCTGCAAATATTTAGGGTATCTACGTATGTTCTGTGGTGGACAACGGGGGAGGGTGGGCTGTGTCACTCGAGGAGCACCAGCCGAACTCGGTTGAGTCCCTTGTCAGGCTGGGAGGAACATAAAGAGGAGACATCCCCTTTTTGGTTTCAATTGTTTGATGTCGGCCACCCTCCAAATTGGGGGAAGTGCCTTGGTATATGTATGTATGTATGTATGTACGTACGCTTGTTCTCTTGTAGTTTATTTCCTTTCCTTACTGGGCTAATTTTCCCATGTTGGAGTTCTTGGACTTATAGCATTCTGTTTTTCCAACTAGAGTCGTAGCTTAGCCAGTAATAATAATAATAATAATAATGATAATAATAATTACTGGATAAACAAGATTTGCTTCACTTCAAGATTTATTTAAAACCTGATTATGGTTATTAACTTTACAATTTCTCTCCAGGTAGGTAACCATCATGTAAAATACTGTTCAGCAACAAATGTAGCCACTTCTAGTCCGCTGTAGGACAAATGCCTCAAACATGACCCTACTCATGACTTAAGTTTGGCCAGTTTTCATCACTGCAGATTGGTGATGGTGGGAGACTTTTGTCTGACCGCTCACAGCAAACCATCTAGCATGGGTGTCCAGAAATTGAATGATATATATATATATATATATATATATATATATATATATATATATATATATATATATATATATTATCATCAGTTGTTATTTGTCAACTACAGAACAAAGGCCTCAGACACATCCTTCCACTTGCATCTGTTTACGGTATCTCTATGACAGTTCACACACACTTTCCTATGTTCCCCAATATATATATATATATATATATATATATATATATATATATATATATATATATATATATATATATATATATATATATACAGTATATATATATATATATATATATATATATATATATATATACTGTATATATATATATATATATATATATATATATATATATATATATATATATATATATATATATATTGGGGAACATAGGAAAGTGTGTGTGAACTGTCATAGAGATACCGTAAACAGATGCAAGTGGAAGGATGTGTCTGAGGCCTTTGTTCTGTAGTTGACTAATAACAACTGATGATAATATATATATATATATATATATATATATATATATATATATATATATATATATATATATGTATATATATATATATATATATATATATATATATATATATACAGTATATATATATATATATATATATATATATATATATATATATATATATATATATATATATATATATATATATATATATATATATATATATATATATATATATATATATATATATATATATATATATATATATATATATATATATATATATATATATATATATATATATATATATATATATATATATATATATATATATATATATATACTGTATATATATATATATATATATATATATATATATATATATATATATATATATATATATATATATATATATATATATATATATATATATATATATATTCTACTTAAGGCTTAAGTATACACCAAACCCTCATGACAAAAAATATAATAAGAGAGGTAGGGAAAGTAATGTACTGTTACTATACTAGATGGAGCAGCATTAATTATAGAAACCAGAAGCAGTAAGAGAATTCCAGATCCATTTTAGGTAATAGAGAAATTGCGTACTTTAAATGGGGGTCCGATCTTACAGTATACTCACTGTACTGTAATTTAAAATGCACCTGTTTGATGAAACTATAAGTTAATGAAGTAGGAGAATATGTTTTTTTTTTCTTTGAATTGTCAATGCAAATTACTTTGCAAAGTACAGCTATCTCTAAAAAAAAAAAAAAAAAAAAAAAAAAAAAAAAAAAAAAAAAAAAAAAAAAAAAAAAGAGGATTTTTTTTTGCAGTGAGGATACACTCGGGCACACTGTTCTATCAGGTTTCTCTTCCTCTCGTTTTGTTGAAATTTTTATTGTTTATATAGGAAATGTTTATTTCAATGTTACTGTTCTTGAAATATTCTATTTTTCCTTGTTTCCATTCCTCACTGAGCTATTCTCCCTGTTGGGGCCCCTGGGCTTATAGCATCCTGCTTTTCCAACTAGGGCTGCAGCTTAGCATTTAATAATAATAATAATAATAATAATAATAATAATAATAATAATAATAATAATGATAATGTTACTAAAAGGAAAGTTTTTGGACATTAAATCTGCAACATGGATAAGAATTTTGAATATGAATCATATGTTAGGGCAATGGTTAACCAATCAACGCAACGCCAAATTTGGGGAAACACCCTATACTAGCAGCAAGATGTAAACTTAAACAGGTTGGTCAGAAGGCTAAAAAGTGAGTGCTACAATGACCTTTAGGATTGAGGCAGCATACTGGATCAGATCTCTGATTCGTGGGTCAGAAGCTCAAAACTGGCTGGCAACATGGAAATCTTTTTGTAACCTCAAGTCACTATAGTCAATTCTTTTTAGTGAGGCAGATTTGCACCGACTCACAGGGGTACCCTTTTAGCTCGGAAAAGTTTCCTGATCGCGGATTGGTTGGACAAGATAATTCTAACCAATCAGAGAGCAGGAAACTTTTCAGTGTCAGTGGAAATTCGCCTCATTAAAAAAAATTGAGTATAGGAAGGGATGGTTTGTGGGAACCTATACGTCTACCTGCAGATTCGTCAACAACCATTGTAATTGGTTGATGATCAATATCTAAATATATTTTTATTATTGCTATATAAGCTACAACCCTTGGAAAATCAGGATGCTATAAACCTAAGGGTTCGAGCAGGGAACATAGCTTAGTGAGGAAAGAACATAAGGAAACAGATAGAATAGTGTACCCGAGTGTACTCTCAAGCAAGAGGAACTCTAACTAAAGACAGTGGAAGACCATAGTACAGAGGTTATGGCACTACCAAAGACTAGGGATCAATGGTTTAATTTCGGAGCATCTTCTTCTAAAAGAGATGCTTTCCATAGCTAGTTTCTTCTACCCACACCAAGAGGAAAGTAGTCACTGAATTATTACAGTGCAGCAGTTAGCCCCCATGACATTACGCTGTGCCTAGACTTTGCCACTCATTGTAACTGTTAAACCTGCGGAGTTCTATATATTTTAAAGGTTGAAGGTGTCTGGTTCAGTTCCAGTTTTATCAGAATCGATGATCACCAGAACATCAGCCGGACAAGCCCAACCATAGCAGTGGCTTCCCCAGTACAAAACTCGCGGTCCTGGGCTGGGATCAATCTTCTACCATGCGAATGCTAAGCAAACACGTTATAACTGTACTAGCCAGGTTTTTCTACCCGAAGATTTAATTATCACACCAAATAAACTATGTTAAACAATTAGTTATGACTAGAAGATATTCAGGTAATTTTCTAAATGCCTAATTTGATAAATGGGTAAACCATACCTTAAAATACATACACCGTTATTTTGATTTACGAACATAAATATAATTCTATGATTCATAAAATTCCAGTAATAAACCTCTTTACGTGTTTCTGCTCCACGTCGCTCATCCTAAATATAAAGATGAAAATAAAATGTTTCACCTTATTGTATATCAGTTTGTAGCTCTCCAAGTCATACAAAAACAAGCACAGTATTTTACAGTACAGTACTAATGTACTTTACATGGAAGCTTATTATTTCAAATATCTGGTTTTTATAAAATGATAGAATGTTTGTCAATAAATTTTCACGTACAGTACATATATAGGTAATGTAAAAGCACCTTCGTAGGATGAAAATCCAACCTACATTGAAAATCGACTTACGTCAGGTCTCTCGGAACCAATTACTGTACTGTATTACTGCTTTTCATTAATGCATTGTGCAGGGAGGGAAACAGACCAAAGGCCAGGTGCAAAGAAATGAAGTAAGGATATGAGCAGCAGTCCTAAACCTAATCGCGAATACTGGAAACATTATTTAAATATTTTATTCATTCTGAACCTTGAATAACCAAATCGACAGGCCAACTGCAACACCAAAAAATGTTATTTTTATTAGTAAAATAAATTTTTGAATATACTTACCCGATAATCATGTAGCTGTCAACTCCGTTGCCCGACAGAATTCTATGGAGGGATACGCCAGCTATCACAATACTAGAAGGGGGTGTACTTACCAGCGCCACCTGTGGCCAGGTACTATAGTACTTCTTGTTGACACCTCCTCAATTTTTCCTCGGTCCACTGGTTCTCTATGGGGAGGAAGGGAGGGTCGATTAAATCATGATTATCGGGTAAGTACTGTATATTCAAAAATTTATTTTACTAATAAAAATAACATTTTTCAATATTAAACTTACCCGATAATCATGTAGCTGATTCACACCCAGGGGGGTGGGTGAAAACCAGTGTACAAGATTAAAGGATAGCTAAGTATCCCATATTTCATATAACAGTTATCTCAAATAACAATGAAATAATAAGTACCTGGTAAGGAAGTCGAATTGAACCGTTACTCTGCCTCTTTTTTAAGTTCGTCTTCCTTACTGAGCGCAGCGTTCCTCTTGGAGGCTGAATCAACCCAAAGGTGCTAAAGTATATAGGGTTGCAACCCCTACTAAAGGACCTCTACAAAACCTCTAACCCAGGCGCTTCTCAAGAATGAATAGACCACCCGCCAAATCAAAAGGATGCGGAAGGCTTCTTAGCCTACCGTAACAACCATAAAAACAACAATAAAAGCATTCAAGAGAAAGGTTAAAAAAGGTTATGGGATTAAGGGAATGTAGTGGCTGAGCCCTCACCTACTACTGCACTCGCTGCTACGAATGGTCCCAGGGTGTAGCAGTTCTCGTAAAGAGACTGGACATCTTTAAGATAAAATGATGCAAACACTGACTTGCTCCTCCAATAGGTTGCATCCATTATGCTCTGCAGAGAACGGTTTTTATTAAAGGCCATCGAAGTAGCTACGGCTCTTACTTCGTGGGTCCTTACCTTCAGCAATGCAAGGTCTTCCTCCTTTAAGTGAGAATGGGCTTCTCTAATCAGAAGCCTTATATAATACGAAACCCCGTTCTTGGACATGGGCCTCGAAGGTTTCTTGATGGCACACCATAAGGCTTCTGACTGTCCTCGAATAGGTTTAGACCTCTTAAGATAATACTTGAGAGCTCTGACAGGGCAAAGAACTCTCTCTAGTTCGTTACCTACCATGTTGGAGAGGCTAGGTATTTCAAACGATCTAGGCCAAGGACGTGAAGGAAGTTCGTTCTTTGCTAGGAATCCGAGCTGAAAAGAACATGTTGCAGATTCGGTCGTGAAACCAATGTTCTTGCTGAAGGCATGAACCTCACTGACTCTCTTAGCTGTTGCAAGGCAGACGAGAAAAAGAGTCTTGAGGGTAAGGTCCTTGAAGGAAGCTGACTGGAGAGGTTCGAACCTAGGTGACATAAGGAACCTTAAGACTACGTCTAGGTTCCAGCCTGGAGTGGATAGACGACGCTCTTTAGACGTCTCAAAAGACTTAAGGATGTCTTGAAGGTCCTTGTTGGAAGAAAGGTCCAAACCTCTGTGGCGGAGAACTGAAGCCAACATACTCCTATACCCTTTAATCGTAGGGGCTGAAAGGGATCTCTCATTCCTAAGATGTAGAAGGAAGTCAGCTATTTGGGTCACAGAGGTATTGGTAGAGGATATAGAATTGGCTCTACACCAGCTCCGGAAGACTTCCCACTTAGATTGGTAGACTCTACGAGTGGAAACCCTTCTTGCTCTGGCAATCGCACTGGCTGCCTCCTTCGAAAAGCCTCTAGCTCTAGCGAATCTTTCGACAGTCTGAAGGCAGTCAGCCGAAGAGCGTGGAGGTTTGGGTGCAACCTGTCTACGTGAGGTTGACGTAGAAGGTCCACTCTTAGAGGTAGAGTCCTGGGGATGTCGACTAGCCATTGAAGTACCTCTGTGAACCATTCTCTTGCAGGCCAAAGGGGAGCAACCAGCGTCAGCCGTGTCCCTTCGTGCGAGATGAATTTCTGCAGAACTTTGTTTATTATCTTGAACGGTGGGAATGCGTAAAGGTCGAGATGGGACCAGTTCAGTAGAAAAGCATCCACATGAACTGCTGCAGGGTCTGGAACAGGGGAACAGTACAGCGGAAGTCTCTTGGTTATGGAGGTGGCAAACAGATCTATGGTAGGTTGACCCCACAAGGTCCAAAGTCTGTTGCACACACTCTTGTGGAGGGTCCATTCCGTGGGAATGACCTGATTCCTTCTGCTTAGGCGATCTGCTGAGACGTTCATATTGCCCTGAATGAACCTCGTGACCAGAGTGAGGTTTAGACCTCTTGACCAAATGAGGAGGTCCCTTGCGATCTCGTATAGGCTCCTCGAATGGGTCCCTCCTTGCTTGGAGATGTAAGCCAAGGCTGTGGTGTTGTCTGAGTTCACCTCCACCACTTTGCCTAGCAGGAGGGACTTGAAGTTCAGCAGGGCTAAATGAACTGCTAGTAGCTCCTTGCAGTTGATGTGGAGCATTCCCTGTTCCTCGTTCCACGTTCCCGAGCATTCCCGTCCGTTCAAGGTCGCACCCCAGCCCGAGTCCGATGCATCTGAGAAGAGATGAAGATTGGGGGTCTGAATAGCCAACGATAGGCCCTCCCTGAGAAGGAGATTGTTCTTCCACCACAAGAGAGTGGTCTCCATCTCTTGGGTGATTGGGATAGAGACTGCTTCGAGAGTCGAACCCTTGTCCCAATGAGCTGCAAGATGGAATTGAAGAGGGTGGAGGTGGAGTCTCCCTAGTTCGACGAACAGGGCCAGTGATGAAAGGGTCCCTGTGAGACTCATCCACTGTCTCACCGAGCAACTGCTCCTCTTCAGCATGCTCATGATGCACTCTAGGGCTTGGCTTATCCTGGGGGCCGATGGAAAAGCCCGAAAATCCTGACTCCGAATCTCCATTCCCAGGTATACAATGGATTGGGAGGGAATGAGCTGAGACTTTTCTATGTTGACTAACAGACCCAGTTCTCTGATTAAGTCCAAAGTCCAGTTGAGACTCTCCAGACAGCGACGATTCGTGGAGGCTCTCAACAGCCAGTCGTCTAAGTAGAGGGAGGCTCTGATGTCCGAAAGGTGGAGGAATTTTGCTATATTCCTCATCAGATGAGTGAACACCATAGGAGCTGTGCTTAGGCCAAAACACAGGGCTTGGAATTGGTAGACAACCTTTCCAAAAACGAATCTCAGGAAAGGTTGGGAGTCTGGATGAATAGGAACGTGAAAGTAGGCATCTTTCAAGTCCAACGAGACCATCCAGTCCTCCTGCCTGACCGCTGCTAGGACCGACTTCGTCGTCTCCATCGTGAACGTCTGCTTGGTGACATACGCGTTGAGCGCGCTGACGTCCAGCACCGGTCTCCAACCTCCTGTCTTCTTGGTCACTAGAAAGAGACGGTTGTAGAAGCCCGGGGATTGATGGTCCCGGACTATAACCACTGCCTTCTTCTGCACAAGTAGCGACACCTCCTGGTGCAATGCTAGCCTCTTGTCCTCTTCTTTGTAGTTGGGAGAGAGGTTGATGGGAGATGTGGTCTGAGGTGGTTTGAGGCAGAATGGAATCCTGTAACCCTCCCTCAGCCAACTGACAGACTGGGCGTCTGCACCTCTCTTTTCCCAGGCTTGCCAGAAGATCTTGAGTCTGGCTCCTACTGCTGTCTGGAGATGCGGAGAGTCAGTTTTTTCCTTTAGAGGTCTTGGAGCCTTTCCTAGACTTGCTCCTGGAAGAGTCTGGACGGGAGCTTCCTCGGCTGGGGGCTCTACCACGAAAGGGCGGTATGAACCTCGTAGCAGGGGTATCAGCCACTGGGGAGCGATAAGTCCTGGGGACTGAGGTAGCAACCTTAGACTTACGAGCCGATGAGGCTACAAGATCGTGTGTGTCCTTTTGTATCAGGGCAGCAGACAAGTCCTTAACCAGCTCTTCGGGGAAGAGGAACTTCGAGAGCGGAGCAAAAAGGAGTTGTGACCTTTGACAAGGTGTAATGCTGGAGGAAAGGAAGGTACACAGCTGTTCCCTTTTCTTCAGAACCCCTGATACAAACATCGACGCAAGCTCACCAGATCCATCCCTAATGGCCTTATCCATGCAGGACATTAATAGCATGGCAGAATCCTTGTCCGCAGGGGAGGTCTTCTTGCTGAGGGCCCCCAGGCACCAGTCTAGAAAGTTGAACATCTCAAATGCTCTAAATACTCCCTTCAGGAAGTGATCAAGGTCTGAGAAGGTCCAGCAAACCTTAGAGCGCCTCATTGCAGTTCTCCGAGGCGAGTCTACCAGACTTGAGAAGTCAGCCTGGGCAGAGGCAGGTACTCCCAAGCCTGGTGCTTCTCCTGTGGCATACCAAACGCTCGCTTTCGAAGTGAGCTTAGTCGGAGGAAACATGAAAGAAGTTTTGCCAAGGTGTTGCTTAGTCTGCATCCACTCCCCTAAGATCCTTAACGCTCTCTTAGAGGACCTTGCTAGGACTAGCTTAGTATAGGTGGACTTAGCTTGCTGTATGCCCAGCGAAAACTCAGATGGTGGAGAGCGGGGAATAGCAGAGACAAAGTGGTCTGGGTAAACCTCCCTAAGCATTGCCAAGACCTTACGAAAGTCAATAGACTGTGGAGAAGGCTTGGATTCATCCACGTCTGACGAGGGATCCAGGTGTGCCGCCTCATCATCAGAAGCCTCATCACCAGAGTGAAGCGAAGAGATCGGACAAGAATGCTGAACAGCAGAGTCAGAACGAGTAGGAACAATATTAGTGGTTTCCTCTTCAAGTATCTGTTGAGGGAAAACCTGAGGCTCAGACTGCAAAGGCTGAACAAAAGACGAAGCAGAAGGAAGGCGCATGGGTGGAGGAGGCTGACTCCTGGCATGAGTGGCTGAACCCAAGGGTTGCGCTTGCTGAGCAGTTGGCGGAAGCGGAGTAGCAAGTTCCTGTTCCTGCGGTGTGAGCGGAGCGCGATGAGGTAGAGGCTGCGCAGAACAAGGTAAATGTCTCGCAAGCTGAGGCTCCTGAAGCGCAAGGCTAAGGTGTAGTGGTGCTTGCCTTGTGGAGGGTTGAGCTCGCTGCAGCGAGAGCTGAGGAGACTGACTCATGGACGGGAGAGGTTGTTGTACCTCAACCGAGTGTTGCATCACTGGTGGAGCAGCAAGTGGAGGCGGAGGAAGAGAGGTATAATCCTCCTGATCCCATTGTAAAGGTTGCCTTAAGGAAGGCGGAGGCTGAACACCACTGGGAACAGCAAACTCAGAACGTGGCTCAACATCGTACGCCTGGCAGGTGGTACTGCGATCAGGCGGAGCGAGCGCAGGCGGAGGGAGTGCAGGCGGAGGCGGAGGCGCAACACTCTCAGCCCGACACTCACGCATCAAGTCCGAAAGCTGTGCTTGCATGGACTGTAGTAGAGTCCACTTGGGGTCGGCAGAAACTACAGTAGGCTGAGGAAAAGCCTTAACAGTCGAGCTCTGTTGTGGCAGAACCTTACTCCTCTTGGGCGGAGTGCAGTCGACTGATGACTGCGGCGAGTCAGAGCTGAGCCAATGACTGCAGCCTGGCTGAGCACTCGCGGACTGGACTCTGCATTTGAGTGGTCTAGAGACCTGAGTCCAACGTTTCTTCCCTGACAATTGATCAGCGGACGAGAAGAAGACGGGCTCAATCGTCTGCAGGTGGGAGTGACGGTCTTTGGAAGACACGCCCGCAACCACCGAGGATACTTCAGTGCGCCGATCAAGGCCTGCCGAACCCTTTTGCCCTTCGACATTGCTTCTCCCCTGGGCTTGGGAGCTTGCAAGAGGTCCCGGACTGGGAGGACGACAGGCACGCATAGAAGTATCCTCACGCACCACACTGACACTGACACTAGCACTTGGCACTGCACTGACACTAGCACTCGTCACAGCACTGGCACTAATCCCACCCACTGCACTCTTGACCTTCAGTTCCTTGACCTCGGCCATAAGAGACTTGTGATCACTTACCACTGACTCTACTTTATCGCCTAAGGCCTGAATAGCACGCAAAACAACAGACATATCAGGCTGAGGGCAAATAGTAGGTTCGGGGGTAGCCACTACAGGGGTAGGAAAAGGTAGGGGATCATGAGGTGAGGAAAAAAGTGAAGAGTGAGAAGAACTCCTCCTAACTCTACCTCTCTCTAACTTAGTTGAATATTTCAAAAGACGGACAAATTCAAGTTCCGAAAGTCCGGCGCATTCCTCACATCGATTTTCTAACTGACAGGGCCTGTCCCTACAGTCAGAACAAGCGGTGTGAGGATCTACCGAGGCCTTCGGAATACGCCTATTACAAGACCTACATCGTCTATGGGTGGGGGCTTGCGAAATGTCAGACATCTTGAATCCAAAGAGTTAGCCAAGGGGGGTTCCAAAATCAAGCAAAAGATCGTTAATCGTTAATCAGGACTATATAAAAGCTATCTAAGCTAATATAAGAAGGTTTCCAGTAAAGCGACAGCCGAAATCTGAGAGAATACTTCACCAATTAGCCGTGAAAATACTCGAAGATCATAAGCGTATCCCAGAACGTCTTGCCGGAAGCACGACAGAGGAAAAATTGAGGAGGTGTCAACAAGAAGTACTATAGTACCTGGCCACAGGTGGCGCTGGTAAGTACACCCCCTTCTAGTATTGTGATAGCTGGCGTATCCCTCCATAGAATTCTGTCGGGCAACGGAGTTGACAGCTACATGATTATCGGGTAAGTTTAATATTGAAAATCAGAGAATTACAATAACTTTTATTCATCCTCATCTGGTCCTACTCCTATTGACAGAAAGGGAATAGGTTAGATTTCCCCAGTTGTCTCTATCTTGAGCTCTTAAATCAATACTTCTCCATTCATCATCTACTTAAAGCTTCATAGTGCTCAGCCATGCATCTTATTTCATAGATAATAAGCCTTTTTTTCCAGAAAACTGGACTGTACTGTAGCTCATCTGTCCAAAGACTAGAGGAGACATGATGATGGAGGGGCGATTGTATAAAGCCTTTTAGGTATAGAATGGAACATGGAAATTAGTCCATATTACCGGCAGAAAAATCAGTAAATCTTAGGAAAAAAAATTACCCTTAAAAAATTAGAATGAATAATGACTCCCATTTAAGTGTTTGTCATTCACAGACAAATATTAGTATGAATGAACTGATCTTGGTAAACAAATAATTCTTTAAAAATGGCAATGAGGATCTCAAATCCCAGCTTAATTCAAACCATAAGAATCAATTACAGGTTAGACCAGGTTTTCTCCGACTGGTCATAAATAGAGAGTAATGTTCACAAAAGGCAGAAATTGTCTCAAAGACAGACTGTTAGCATCTGAAACATTCAAATGAGATGGGTATATATCAACTTCAGTCTAGCTAAAATTACCTTTACATTTCTCATCTTGTATTCTGTTTAAAGACAGCTTGTGAATGGCAGAGGCAATGGACAGTGACAGTGCCCTAGCTGGCAGGACAATGCCCTAGAGACTGACCATATATACATATGATCAGCACCCTCTCCACCTTAAGCTTGGACCACACAGGGCCAGGAAATTGCTGCTAATGACTCAGAAAGTAGACCTATAGGCTCCCCAAACCACCAGTCCTTAGCTCTCAAGGATGATGAGGTGGCAGGCACTACAGTAAACGATTGACCTTCAGCATGACTCGAACCCGAGTCTGGTAAGTCACCAAGCAGGGATGTTTCCAATAGGTCACAAGTTCAATATACATGCACAGTGGATTGCATCAGTGAATTAGGGGCAGGGAGGCCATTCAGCATCCATGTCCAAAAAGGGGGAAACCTGCCAGACACAAAATTAATTATCTAATCATAACTTGGATAAAAAGAAAAATTCTTTTGCAAATTTACTAAATTCAAGTAACATGCAAAGGTTGTTTATGCCTCTAGGCATGAATTGATAAACAGACTACCTATGTGGCTGGTCGTTAAAATTGAATTTGAAAGTAGAGCTTCATGCCGCAACGTTACTTTAGATTTGGAGGTAGATTAGCTGGTGTTATATATTTTCACAATATCATTTTTATAATTATGAGCTAAGCTACAACCCTCGTTGGAAAAGCAGGATGCCATAAGTCCAGATGCTCCAACGGGGAAAACTGCCTAGTGACGAAAGAAAACAAGGAAATAAACTAGAAGTAAAGAGCAATCAAAATATTTTAAGAACAGTAACAACATTAAAATAGATTTCATATTTAAACTTTAAAATACTAAAAAAGAAAAATAGAAAAAGAAATGATAAAATAGTGCCCAAGTGTACCCTGAAGCAAGATAACTGTACTCCAAAACAGTGAAAGACCATGGTACAGAGGCTTTGGCACTACCCAAGATTAAAGAACAATGGTTTGATTTTGAAGTGGCGTTTTGCTTACCATAGCTAGTCTCTTTTCTAACCTTACCAAGAGGAAAGTAGCCACTTAACATTTACAGTGCAGTAGTTAACCCTTTGAGCAAAGAAGAATTGTTTGGTAATCTCAGTGTTGTCAGGGGACAGAGAATTGTGTGTAAAAAAAATATGCCAGACTATTCAGTGTATGCGTAGGCAAAGGGAAAATAAGCTGTAACCAGAGAGGAATAAAATGTCGTACTGTACTGCCTGGCCAGTCAAAGGACCCAATAAATATCTAGCGATATCATCCCCCGTACGGGGATATTGTCTGTATTATAAGTAGACAATATCTAAAGGGTTTTGACGACCCTTCGGTCCGGAGTCAATTCTTTTCTCTCATACTGTCCCCTCATTTCTTTCATCCCTCTATATTTTCTGTCCAATCCCTTATCAAACTTTACTTCTCGCTATCTCTTCCCCTGCCAACTCGCCATGGGCCAACGCGGCAGGGTATGGCCCACAATCTCCCCAAAGGGTTACAACCACAAACAAAATTCGGCCGTTCCTGTTGGGTTAGCGGATTTAAATCAAGGCCCAACCACACAGTCTGATTTGGATAGGGACTGTGTGCTGTATAAGCGACTATCCAACCCTAAAACAGTGCTTAACATTGCTACGTACAATGTAAGAACCCTCTCTGAAGAGATACACCTGAGTGGCCTGGAAACAGAGATTATGAACATCAATTGGGATATTATCGGAATCTCTGGGATGAGAAGACCAGGTGAGAAAATCCAAATGCATAAAAGCGGACACTTGCTTTACAACAGTCGCAAGGAAAGCAAACAAAATGGTGTTGGATTTCTCATAAACAAAAACATTGAGAAGTTCACAGCCACATCAGACAGAGTTGCTAGTGTCACTCTTAGAATTTCAAAGCGGTACAGACTAACTATCATACAGGTATATGCTCCCACATCATTGTCATCCCAAGAGGAACTGGATAACTTTTATGATGATCTATATACCACTCTAAATAACAACAAAGCCCATTACAACATCATAATGGGGGATTTCAATGCTAAAATTGGAAAAGGGAATGAGGATTGCATTGGCAAATTTGGATATGGGGAGAGAAATGAAAGGGGAGATGACTTGATAAATTTTGCTGTAGCACAAACTTCAAGATCATGAACACATTCTTTCAAAGGAGTGAAAACAAGAGATGAACATGGCGAAGCCCAAACCATGAAACACGTAATGAAATAGACTACATACTGGTAGACAAACATAATATAGTTAAAAATGTTGATGTCCTGAACCAAGTCAATGTAGGCAGTGATCACAGGATGATAAGATTCAAAGTCCAAATCAATACCAAACAAGAAAGGCAAAAACTATTCTTCTTAAGACCAGAACATATCAAAGTACCTGAAGCTCTCAAATCTACATTTCAGATATAGAGTTAAAAAACCGCTACGAGATTCTTGGAAATTTAGAAGACCAAAACAGTAATGAAACTGATCTTGAAAACTTGAATAATAACATCATTATCCCCCTGAAAGAAGTAGCAAAGAAGTTCCAGGACACAAAACCCTCTGACAACAGCAAATTCTCGGAAGACACAAAGAACCTCATGAAAAAAACGGGAGAAATCTCAAGCCCCCATCAACAGTGAGGGAGAAAATTGAAGCAGCAGAACTAAACAAAACTATACAGAAAAAGCAACGAGAAGACCTTCGCAATAGAACGACAAAAGTAATTGAAGATGTCATCAAACAAGGCAGAGGGTTTAAAACAGCAAAAACAAAACTCGGCCAAGGGAAGCTGCAATTCACTGGGGTGCTAGAAGAAGACGGATCCCTTACAACCAACCGTGATGGAAAAGCTAAGCGAGCAAGAGAGTGCTACCAAAAGCTTTACTCCTTAGAAAGACCTCGTTACCATCTTCGTGAAAGAGCAAATTAACACCCATCTCATCACTTTCCAGAGATCACAGCAGGCGAGGTGCGACTAGCTGTCAAGCAAATGAAGAAGGGGAAAGCACCGGGACCAGATAACATCACGTTAGACCTAATAGCAGATGCTGATGAGCCAATCCAGGTCAGACTGGCGCGACTATTCAATGAATGTCTGAAAAAGAGCAAAACGCCAGAAGTGGAATAAAGCTATCCTCATTCTATTCTACAAAAAAGGCGACCCCAGGGACATGAACAACCAATGGCCAATCAGCCTCCTTAAAGTTATTTATAAAATTGTCACCAAAGTTATTACCAACCGAATTGTAAGAAAGCTTGATGAAAATCAGCCAAGGGAACAAGTGGGCTTTAGAAGAGGCTACTCCACAATTGACCATCTACAAACAGTAAACCAAATCATTGAGAAAACAAATGAATATAAGATACCACTAGTAGTAGCACTTGTAGATTACACCAAAGCATTTGACTCGGTTGAAACTGAGGTGGCCATGTCAGCGCTGGAAGAACAGGGAGTTGACTCAAGTTTACATCAATGTACTCTGTCACATCTATGACCATGCAATATCATTTATTCGCCTCCACAAGGACTCTGAACCATTCCAACTCACGAGAGGTGTCAGACAAGGTGACACTAGCTCACCCAAACTGTTTACTGCCTGCCTGGAGAGAGCTTTCCAACAACTAAACTGGCAAGAAAAAGGAATAAAAATAGATGGAGAATATCTAAGTTACCTAAGATTTGCTGATGACATCATTATCATTGCTCACACCAAAGAAGAGCTTCAACATATGCTCACCGAGCTAAATGAAGCAAGCAAATCAATTGGCCTCCACATGAACTTCCAAAAGACCAAAGTTATGAGCAATAAATATACTGAAAATGCAGATGACATACAGTACTTGAAATTTAAAACCAACAAATTGAGGAAGTGGACCACTACATCTACCTAGGACAACGAATCTCTCTACATGACGCCTGTAAAGAGAGCGAAATAAAAAGAAGAATAACCCTCGGTTGAGAAGCGTTTGGAAGAGCCAGTACAGTGTTAAAAAAATAAGAAGATTCCTATCATCTTAAAAAGGAAAGTCTATGATCAGTGTATCCTCCCCACTGTCACCCATGGGGCTGAAACTTGGAATCTAACAAAAAAGCTTTCCCTTAAATTACGAACAATGCAGAGGGCACATGAGAGAATTATGCTAAATCTAACATGGAAGGATAGAAAAACAGCTAAATGGATACATCAAAAAACTAAAGTAATGGATATCCTTGAAACCATTAGCAAGCTCAAATGGAACTGGGCGGGGCACATTGCCAGGATGACAGACAACCGATGGACATCACGAACAACCTTCTAGACACCCCGAGGATACACAAGAAACCGAGGAAGACAAAAAACCCGCTGGCGAGATGACTTAGACCAACATAAGCAACAGTGGCACAGAATAGCTTGCGATAGTAGTCTGTGGAGGAACCTGGGGAAGGCCTACATCCAACAAAGTACTTTTGAAGGCTGAAATGATGATGAATGGTGATGATGATATCATCTCAACGGGTGATCAATATTCTCTGAATTTTACTTCAAAACAATATTTTTTCTTCTGTTGTATTCAAGTTCTGATAGACTTACGACCATGATAATACATACATGAATCAATACCAGTGTCCCTTCAGACGGGAAAATCTGGTCTCCCTAGTTTATGATACTAGCCTGATATTCAAATGTTCACTATCTCGGCTGACTATTCTATTTCCTGTTATATACAAATTCTGGATTAAATCACAAGGCCAGAGGTCAGCAGCATCATAATTATCTAAATTGTAAAAAATTATAATTAAAAAATACTGGTATTTTAGAATCCACATTCAATCACTGCATACCATTCCTACATTAATCAAACTATTGATAAAAGGAAATAAAATATAATTAAAGACATCTATTTTAAGCAGATACTCAGCATAAGAAGCACCTACACCATCATCATAAAATTTCTGCAACAAATTTACCACTGAGATTGCATTTTGAATGTCAATTTTCAAACAGTAAATATATCAAAATGAGCACACACTTTCAGAGCTAGTCTGATACTTGTGGGGGGCTGCTAAGACCGATACATACTGTGATCAAACCCATTTTGTATTCTCTGAAGGGCAAGAAGTGTAGAGTATTTATTTGCCAAAACATAAGCCTATCCAGCCTTTTTCATGAGTGTGAAGAGCCATATTTGGCTAATTCTTCACTGAAAGCAGTTTCTTTAGCTGTCCAATCTGGATTGGAGCAGTTGGTACCCCTTGGTTCTGGAAGTCAAACCTCTCCCGATCCCTCTACCATCTCCAGTGCTATCCCAGGTTGTTCAAAAGATGACTGTCTTCTCTTCCTCTTGGATAACGAAAACCCTTCAGTTCATGATTTTCTCACCCTCGCGACTCAAAAAAAAATTCGGAGTTAGCCTACGAGAGAAAGAATCGACTTCATAAAAGAGAAGTCCAACACCACAAAACAACAATATTGGTCTTACTGGAAAAAATGGGTTGCATTTGTGAAAAGTCATCAGCCCTTCTCTATTTCTATGGACTTCAGCATTTCTTTCTTTATTTCACTACACAATCAAGTTCTAGCCTCTACAACTATTGCCTCATGTTTAAGCCGGCACTAACTAGACCCATTACTTATGCTTTTGATATCGAACTCAATAGCGAGCTTTTCAGTAAGATATCGAAGGCTTGTGCGAACTGAAACCTAATGCTCCTTCCAAGGATATTTCATGGTCGTTGGATAGATTCCTGCACTTTGCCTCTTTGATAGATAACGCCTGTCTCTCTGAGGGCTCTTACTCAAAAGTATATCTTTTTGCTTGCTATGGCTTCTGGTGCTAGTCCGTGAGATCGTGGCCCTTTTAAGGGATGTGGCCACATTGAATTCCCGGATTTGGGGGAGGTAAACCTTTTATTTTTTAATTATTACTACTTCTACTACTACTACTACTACCACTACCACTACTACTACTACTACTAGCTAAGCTACAACCCTAGTTGGAAAAGCAAGATACTATAAGCCAAAGGGCTCCAACAGCGAACAATAGCCCCGTGAAGAAAGGAAATAAGGAAATAAATAAATGATATAAGAAATGAAAATGAAAAAAAAATATTTTAAAAACATTAAAACAGATATTTGAATTATGAAAGCCTGTTCAACATAACACCACTTGCTGCAAGTTTGAACTTCTGAAGTTCTACCGATTCAACTACCCGATTAAGAAGATCATTCCACAACTTAAATAAAACTTCTAGAGTACTGTGTAGTATTGAGCCTCATGATTGAGAAGGCCTGACTATTAGAATTAACTGCATACCTAATATTACGAACAGGATGGAACTGTACAGGAAGATCTGAATGTAAAGGATGGCCAGAATTATAAAAAATCTTATGCAACATGCATAATGAACTAATTGAACGACGGTTCCAGAGATTATCTACATCAGGAATAAGAAATTTAATAGACTGTAAGGTCCTGTCCAACAAATTAAGATGAGAATCATCAGCTGAAGACTAGACAAGAGAACAATACTCCAATCAAGGTAAAATGAAAGAATTAGCACTTCATAATAGATTGATCATATAAGACAATTTTCTGTGCAATTGAGGATGACACAGACCTAATGTTTCTCAAAAATAAATTTGCTGTAGAAAATCACACCTCAAGTTTTAAGTCATAAAAAGTAAAAGAAACATTACCAATGCTGAGATCCGGATGTTGAGGATCCACGGTCCTTGACCTACTTACAATAATACTTTTTGTTTTGTTAGGATTCAACTTCATTCCACATAATTTGCACAATGCACTAATTTTAGCTAGATCTCTATTAAGGGATTCAGCACCCCAAGATCTACATTCAGGAGATGGAATCTATGCACAGAGAGTAGCATCATCTGCATGTGCAACAAGCTTGTTTTCTAGACTAAACCACATGTGTACAGTATATTACTATGAAAAGTAATGGGCCAAGAACACTACCCTGAGGAATGCTAAGAAACGACCCACCCACTCCCAACTGTTTGAGTTTGAAAACAAGGGCCTCATGATTAACTGTCAAAGGCAGCACTAAAATCAATGCCAATCATACAAACTTCCCGACCACAATCAAGGGATTTCTGTACAGCATTGGAGATTGCAAGGAGTGCATCACATGCTTCAAGGCCTTTACGAAAACCAAATTGCAAACTAAGGTAGACCACCACTACATGTTCCCGAGTTGTACCAAAAAGGGTTTCTTTATGTTTAAAATTGTTTTCCTTTTCAGTTGAGGCATAAGCTCTTAGCAGAGTATAGTTAATCCAGGTAAAATCTACCCTTCCAAAGATGATAGGCCTCCTGCTTCTCCAAATGAGCACGTCTACAATCATCATTTAACCACGGTTTGTCCTTCACTTGGTACCTTAGCACATGAGAAGGGATATACCTATCAATAATGTTGACTAGATTCTCATTCAAAGGGACAGCAGGATCAACAGTGTATAATTGTGACCAATTCAAGCACAAAAGATCATGGAAAATCCCTTCTGCTTGAGATTTCATATAAATTTTACAAGAGTATGATACATCAGGGAAAGGCTGCTCAGTCTTCACTAATAATGAAATTAAGGCATGATCAGACGTCCCGACTGGAGAACCAACCTTACTAGTTATAACACCAGGGGAGTCAGTGTATATGAGGTCCAAGCAATTACCAGACAAAGAGTACCTTCACTTTTGATTTACTCAGCCATGGCGATCGTTAGGAGAGATAAAACTTAACCACTCCCTATGGTGGGCATTAAAATCACCAACAAGGACAAAAAAAAAGTCTTTCTTACATACTGTACATACATATACCAAGGCACTTCCCCCATTTTGGGGGGGTAGCCGACATCAACAAATGAAACAAAAACAAAAAAGGGGGCCTCTACTCTCTACGTTCCTCCCAGCCTAACAAGGGACTCAACCGAGTTCAGCTGGTACTGCTAGGGTGCCACAGCCCACACTATCCACCACAGATGAAGCTTCATAATGCTGAATCCCCTACTGCTGCTACCTCCGCAGTGATCTAAGGCATCGGAGGAAGCAGCAGGGCCTACCGGAAATGCGTCACAATCGCTCGCCATTCATTCCTATTTCTAGCATGCTCTCTTGCCTCTCTCACATCTATCCTCCTATCACCCAGAGCTTCCTTCACTCCATCCATCGACCCAAACCTTGGCCTTCCTCTTGTACTTCTCCCATAAACTCTTGCATTCATCACCTTCTTTATCAGACAACAATTTAGCTGTCTTACTATATATATATATATATATATATATATATATATATATATATATATATATATATATATATATATATATATATATATATATATATATATATATATATATATATATATTATATATATATATTATATATATATATTATATATATATATAATATATATATATATATAATATATATATATATATATATATATATATATATATATATATATATATATATATATATATATATATATATATAAAGGAACTAATTTCTTGTACATGTGGACAGTATTACTATGAAAGACTACAAACTGAGTTGAATATATAAAATGTGGCCCAAAAGGGTTTAAAAGGTTGCCCATACCGGCTTTATTTTTATTCGGCTCCATCTTTCAATATACTATTTCAGAGGTAGTAGGTTGGCCAGGGTACCAGCCACCCGCTGAAATACTACCGCTAGAGAGTTGAGTACTTTGATTGGGCAAACAGTACTGCATTGGATCATTTCTGGTTACGGTTTATTTTCCCTTTGCCTACACGCAACTGACGAGTTACCAAACAATTCTTCACCTACGGGGTTAACTACTGCACTGTAATTGTTCAGTGGCCACTTTCCTCTCGGTAAGTGTAGAAGAGACTTTAGCTATGGTAAGCAACTCTTCTAAGAGGACGACACTCGAAAATTTAACAATAGTCCTCTAGTCTTAGGTAGTGACAAAGCCTTTCTAATATGGTCTTCCACTGTTCTCTTGCTTGTGGGGATGCTATTTTATCCTATTTCTCTTCCACTATGTTAAAATTTCTATAGTTTATTTAGGAATAATTTATTGTAATGTTAGTTAATTTATTTTTCCTTATTTCCTTTCCTCTCTGGGATATTTTCCCTATTGGAGCCCCTCCTGCTCTCCCATCTATGGTTGTAGCTTAGCAGGTGGTAGTAATAATAATATTCTGCAATATAAGATTATTCATGAATGGCAGAGGCAAGGGACAATGCCCTAGAGACTGACCATAATACATACGACTAATACGCTGACTCTCCCCAAAGTTAAAACCAAAGAGGGCCAGGCAATGACTTCTAATGACTTAGCAGATACACCTATAGGATTCCTCCATCCATAGCTCACAAGGATGGCGAGGTTGCAGCAACCAAAGGAACTAAAGTCTGAGCAGGACCAACAGCAGTGTGGCTATCACCAGGCAAGGACTACCTCCAGGCCACAAGAATTATTTCAACAGGTACTAATTTAAGAGAGTACCCATGCCTATAAGCTAAAATAGTTTTCTTTATTATCAAAAAGTTCTATTTTGAGCCATCACCAAACTTAAATGCCTAATGAACCTCCAACACATCTGATAATAGATCCATTTTCAGTAATGGCTTCTATACTGAAAGGGTTCAATTTTTTTGTGGTTTTAGTACTGTTAATAATAGCCCCGCCTTCATACAACTTCTACAAATCCTTTTACACATTGGCTTTGGAAATAGAAGAGCAGGATGGCCACTGATTTCTTTTTGTGAAACAGTTACCAGATCAAGCAGTCCAAGGCAGACAGGAGGCATGTGCAAGTGAATGTATGACTTGGGTCAGACACTTGGCAGAGGGCAGTCAGATATGCGTCAGGAATCAGTCAGGCAGCCATCCAGTGCCTCAAAAAAGGGCATGAACGCTTCGATGATTTACCCGTTTCCTAAACTATGGCGTCATCTACACTCTTGATCGTCACCCATACAAAATGTGTGCGCCCGCTGTGCATTTGCCCTCATGTGGAGGGGCCTTTATGTAGGAAACCTCATTATATGGACATTTACTAACCTTAGAAAATCCTGGTTTACCTAGATTGCTATAGTGGTTTCTGAGGACATGGTCTATTATCTTAGTTTAAGTGATATTCATTACTTCAAGTTTACTAGGTGTTGCAGCTTATACACATACATTAAAATAAGACCCTGTATAATTAGTGGGTTTCAAACTATTAAAATCCCTTATTACCACTAACTTTGTCTATAAATTCTTTCCTTCCCTGGTATCCCACCTTCACCAGTGTGGAGTCCATAACCTGAACACAAGGGAAGACCCATATGGAAGTATACATTTAAATTCCATGCTCATCTAATGTTTATATAAATACCATTATCCTCTCAAAACGTGATAAAATGGATAACCAATAGTCCTGGCTTCCAAGCCCCGACAACACATTGCTTCACCTCTAGCATGTCTCATTACTTATGGGGTGTGTAATGAACGATAAAAAGGTCAATAGACCGTTCTCAAATACGCAACATGAACATCAGGAGTAAAACAAAATGAACTTAACGATTAACATCCATCTTAACGTTCTGCATCATTCAACATTGAATCTATCTACTTCACAGGAAACAATTTCAGGACTAAACTTTTGAGAAAACCCAATTTCTGTCAAGAAAAAACATACCATCAATGTGATACCTTCGCTCCTTTCATACCTATTTACAAGATTTTTGTAAAAAGAAAATTGAAGGAAGGACCAGACTTGATAATACAAACCACATCTAGTTCCTTTGTCCAGTTTAACCTTGTTGCAAATGCTTTATGTTGAACAGGTTGAAAAGTCATAATCCATAGCATATATGACAAAAGTATTTTTCTAATTTTCAACAGTTTATTCATTATTCCTTTCCTACAGTACAAAACAAATTATTAATAATTAATAACCTAAGTCCAGGCCTCATTCAAACAACAATTAATATATTAAGTGAGCTTTAATTGTACCAATTATTTGAAAATCTTTCCTTGATTAAACTTGCGACCCTTATTGTCCGTGCCATTCCATTTGAAATATTGATCGACGAGCTTCTTGGTTTCGTCTGAATCAGGGTCTAGCTTCTTCCAATCATACGACTCGTAATCGATAGTCCAGTCATCGCAAAGCTTGAAAGAGAAAGTAGTTAGGATAGGTTAAACATATATAACAAAAGACATTCACTATTAATTTCACATCTTCAAATCTAAAATAAGGTGGACAAAAGATAGACCAGGACCATACACCCAATGCTTTTCATAAATTCTATCATTGCAAAGGGAAGATATCTATTCACATCAGTAAGGAACCCTTAACAAAATTTATTAGTTTGTAAAAATACATTCCAAACCAGCCAGGCGCAGGCTCCCCCCCCCCCCCCAAAAAAAAAAATTGAAGACGTCAAGATGTATTCAATATTTAGCAAGCACTGCTGCATAAACAAAATACAGGTATATACAGTAATTATATACATATATATAAAAAAGTAAATTACAGTACAGTATACAAATTATCAAAAAACTTACTGGGAAGCATAGCTCGTGGCCTCTCCAGACCCAGATACCGGAAATATTATTAGCGCCGTCTTCTCCAAATACGCACATGGAAGCGAAGGCATTCTTACGGAGCTTATCTACTCGTTGGAACATACCTGCGAAAAGACAACCAGTGAAAAACTTGTCGATCTAATTTTTCAGATATGCCATAAAACACTTACCTTCAAGCTGTACCCCTAATTCAATCATTTCATTATTTCTAAAATTTTTAGGGTTTCAAATATTGTACGACAAACTGGCCCACACTTACCACCAATAAGATTACAGGTCATGAACACCTTGGCTAGCTCATCAGCATACCTGTAGAAAATTAATTTCATTTAGTCCAACACATTAGTTCCACATACCTAAATGTCTAGGAAAACATAAAAAAGAAGGGTTGCATATACCATTTCCCATTTTTTTTTTTTTTACAACCTTCATTTCAAAATGTGTTACAATTCTATTTCAGACATGGAGGAAAAAAAAAAAAGTGTAGCTAGTCATTTAAACTTGTTCGTCCCCAGGAAAAATTTAATTTTGTTTGCAAAATCTAAGAAAACAAACATTACCATTCTTTGCTAAGCTTCAACCCTCATTGGAAAAGCAGGATGCTATAAGCTCTAACAAGGAAAATAACCTAGTGAGGAAAGGAAATAAACTAAACAGAAGCAACAAAATTAAAACCAATTGAGAAAACTTTTATTTTTCCCAGCATACAAACCCTGAGCTACCTATAAGTGTTATTATTGGCAAAGCTGAAAGACTAACCAAGACAATTTTAACGAGTGAGCGGGGTTGCTGGTCTACCCCCCCCCCCATGACTAGTAGATGGGGGTAGTTATCCCACGCTAAATTGTCTTGGCTAGTATTTAAGCTTTGCCAAAAGCAATAAACCCTATAAATAGCGTAGGGTTTGTATTTGCGCCCGAACAAAATATATTTCGAACAATAACATCAAGATAAATCTTTCATGCATAAAAGAAGAAGAAGAAAAGAAGAAGAAGAAAAGAAAAAGAAAAGACGAAGAAGAAGAAGAGAGAAGTGTGCCCTAGTGTAACCCCCCAACCAAGAGAACTTTACCCCCAGATAGTGGGAGACTTACAAATTACCAATGTAAGAAATATTAATTTGTTTGAATTCACCGATACAAAGCATTACAGTAGTCTGAAACCACCAACCCGTATTATTACTTACTTGTATTCACAATACCAAATTGAATAATGATCTTTGTCAAACTTCTCCCAGAAGTATGGCACTGACTTTTCTTCGTCATTGTTAGAATAAAACCGCTTGAAGTCATCCATATTGAAGTCTCTGAAAAAAGAAGGAAAATTCATGAAATTTTATAAACAGTTACAATCACCTCAAATTCCATTAAACATAAATCGTTAATAAAAACATGGCAAACAGCATATGATCTCACTATTTAAGTCATGATAAAAAGAGACTTCAAAAATTCGGTTAATCTTCGCAACATACAAGTCCAGAAAAAGGATTTTAGTCGTTCGCTGAAAATCGCACCTGTATCGCTACATTAGTTGAAACAATAGCTCACATTTCTCTCTCGGACTAAATGTTCTGCTCACCAATGTTATTTATATTTGGATCGTATTAAAAATTTTAAAGCACAGGCTGCACAACAGACGCACAAGTTATTCAACCAAGTAAAATACCTAATTTAGTAAAATCTAAATATCAAAAAAAATTCTCAACTGCTAGGAAACGATGACACCATAATTAGAATCATACACAACACAACCAATAAGTTATCACATTTCTTCCACTTACTCAAGTCCCCTATGAACCAATTCTACAGGATAACAATGTATGTAAATACTTTAGCCACTAATAATCCTCAATTCTTGGTATCAGTGTTTCTTCACTGGTTTCTCTACAGCAATTTTTGCAAAGAGGCGTAGAGCGAAGATTTCCTTTACCCTCAGATTGACCCCATAATTGCATAAATGCTATCAGGGAACACTTCCGAGGGGTGTATGTCTTTGAAAATGTACTAATTATGTAACTACTTCCTATTCCTTATCGGCTGGCCTCGGCAATTGTTTCTTCACAAGTTACTCTATGACAAGTAATACACAGAGTCGTAGAGCAAAGATTTCTTTTGCCCTCAGATTGACCCCATTATTGTAAGAACAACAAGGGAACACTTTCTCAGGGTTGCAGAATATTTTGGAATGGCCAACTTCTTCAGTATAACATATGTCCTAAACGCCAAATTATATCAATTTAAAAAAGTACAGTACACCTCTTCAATATCGTGCATGTCTTTGAAAATGTACTAATTATGTAACTATTTCCTATTCGTAATCGGCTGGCCTCGGCAATTGTTTCTTCACAAGTTACTCTATGACAAGTAATACACAGAGTCGTAGAGCAAAGATTTCTTTTGCCCTCAGATTGACCCCATTATTGTAAGAACAACAAGGGAACACTTTCTCAGGGTTGCAGAATATTTTGCAATGGCCAACTTTATTCGGTATAAAACATGTCCTGAACCCTGACAATTCAAACAAGTAGACCTCTTCAATATCGTGCATTAATACATGTTAAATCACAATATTAACTTACCTGGTATATCTACTACAGTATATTAAAAACTAAAATAAATCATATTCACTAGACATTTTTTTTGTTAGTTCCTTAACTAAGATGACACAGAAGAACCACATCATCAACTCTGAGGAACACACCACCAGCAACTTGTACCTCAGCTTCATCAGAACGATGAGAAAAGAGGGCCGTCACTGGTGACTTACTTTGCCACACTTGTAACACAAAAAAAATTCACAACTTAATTTGCTGACTTAAAAATGTGGCACTGTTAAACAACCAAAATTAACGTACATAAAAATATCAATCCATTGCTTTTCAAGAACCCCGCCATATTGCACTGATCTTTTGTATATCTAGCAATTAATGAACCAGTTTGGGGTTCCTGACACATAAAACAATAGCATTATCTGGTTAACAAGTTTCCTGCGACAGCTCTTTTAACAGACATTCTTCTACTCAATCGGTAGTCTAAACGCACTAGCTTCAGTTACCTCTTACATATTGAAGAGCGACACTTAGTGTATCTCTCTCCCCTACTAGACTGTGGTGACCCACGGGTGGGTCCCAGCGCATAGAAACAACAAATATTTGGTTGATGCAAAGGGACCCATCAGTGGATCACACTTGATTTTCAATGTGTTATATAATCAATATTCACAATTTATTTACATATACATATTGCTTTTACAGGTTACCATAAATACTTCAATCCTCCATGGAGGCAAAAAAGGGCTAGAAATGAAAGTTCAAGTGATGAAGACGAAAACTCTTTTGATGCAGAATGAAGATCATTCTGATGTGGACTATGATATTGGAACAACAAAAAGCAATTCTAGTGAAAGTTCTTTCAGGAAGGAATGCGAAAGCAATGATAAACGTCATGAGGAGGAAGAAAAATTTAGATATAAATACACAAGAAGCTGAGTGGAAGCAACTAATAAGAGTTAGACTGCATGGATTTACTGGGAATGAAGAACTTTGCATAAGAGCAAAGCCATCATCTGATAATGAAATTTACACAACTGATGCTTACAAATAAGTAAGTGATGATATTGTGAATATTTGTTCAAAAAACTAATAGATATGTGGAGCAGAATATATCCAAGGCTACTGTGACTAGGTTCAAGAAATATCTTAATCTTCTACGAGGACCCACGGACAAGTCGCATTGCAGCAAAAAGGCACAGTGGGTGGTTCACATCGCACGAAACTTGTTAATATAAGGCAATCGCATACAATAAAATGATTAGCATTATATCACTTTAGTGTAACACATAACATGCAATTTTACCAAAAGAAACCTTATTAACCTAATGTATTTAATTACCTTTCCACATTTGTGCCAGCCATCAGAGTACCTTCCCCTCGAACTCATTCCTCAGAACATTGTTTCTTCCCTTATTAACCTATACAAAATACCTTGCACAGGCTCATACAGAGAGAGTTCCTTTACCCTCAGATTGACCCCATAACTGTACGACAGAACAATCAGGGAACACTTTTAAGGGGTGTGGTTTACTTTGCCATCCGGCTACCAAAATCAGCACATTTTCAACCCTTCCCTCCAAGTCCTCTCGGGGATTCTCTGGATGGTGTTACATGCCACGATAATCAAATCTTTTTCTCTACATGTAACTTGACTCATTCTTTAATATTATCATATATACAGTGTACCAAGGCACTTCCCCAATTCTGGGGGGTGGCTGACATCAAGCAAAAGAAAACAAGGGGACCTTTAATAATATAAGATGAAAGAAAATTAAGAACAGCTGTGAATTATGAGGGAGAAAAGTTCCCACATAAAAACACGACAATATTTAACCTGAGGCAGACATACATACTCGAATTAACCATAGTTTAATACAGCAAGATTAATCCCTAACCAACCCCCTCCCCCCCCATATGACACATCATGAACTACAATTCAGGATCCTTCAGCAACTAACACTTGTCAAACTCCTTTAATTCCATTTTATACCACTTATCCAATCCCACTCCCCCCCAAAATCTACATTTTACGTCAAAATAATTTCTCGATGTTGTTTCTTCCCCTTATTCCTCAGTACAAAACAACTTATACAGAGTTATACTTGGGAGACTTCCTATTACCTCAGATTGACCCCATAATCGTAAAAAGTAACAATCAGGGAACACTTTGAGGGGTGTTTTTAGTAATTTGGAAACAGGTCCGACCATTTCAACGATTCCGTCCAAATCTATTTTGTCAATTTTCAGGAATTTTTAGGTTTTAACTAAGTTTAGGATTAAAAGTAAGACCCAAATACTTAAAAATGTTTCAAATATTTTAATTTTACAAACTTCTTTCCATTGTTATATAATGTTATATATTTAGTAAAACTTTAAACTCTTTAGCACCATAATCAACAACCAGGAACTATACTTCACTATCCTATAAATAGAATAGATCAACTCATAAAAACTAAAATAAAACTAAATGTGAGCAAGAGTTGGGCATAAAAAATGTATTTAAACTTTCTCTTTCTAATCTCAATTTCACTAAGTGTCCTTTGAATTATCTTAGAACATCCATCGAATAATCTACACCATATTCTCAATGACTATCACTTCAGACTGTTCAATTCAAACCAAAATCTTCTTAAAAGTTGAACGATAATCATATATGATCCAGGCTTGTCCCTAGGCCTGCACTACTATCTCAATTACCCTAAGGAGAGAATAGTATGGACTTGATTCATCGCTCGCTAGAAAAGAAGTTATGCAACTTATTCAATACAGATCTGTTACGGGTTACTCTAGGCTGGCCACTAGAAGTTGGCTCGCTGAGTACTTTTTCAAGCAACTCCTTCCCACCCTCTACACAAGCTTGTCTTAGATTTTCCAAAGTCAATCCAGATTTCCCAACAGTTTCCGCCATGCCACGTGAAAGGTGCTTGCTATCGACTAGAGATTGCAGCGATGCAGCATTCTCCTTGCCCCTTTTGCTATATTCGATGTACTCCAAAAGTGACTGGTATGTAAACGAAAACTTGAGAAGTAGTTTGTCATTCAAATTATGCTTCATGACAAGCTTCTGCAACGACTGGACGTCAGCCAACGAGTCATGTGCTTCGTAAGACTCCTTCAATATTTTTGTGACCAGTTCTTCTTGTCGATAACTGGCCATTTTAGGGTAGAGCTCCTTAAACAGTGGCAATGTATCAATGAACCCCATCACTAGCTGACCTAGTTCATCAAGCAAGCCATATCTCTTGTAATTATTCAAGAGGCGTCTTGAGTCAAAATTATAACAATTATGGGCTATAAGCACCACAGGGGCTATGGGTCTGATCCAATTGAGCCATTTTTGCAAGGCTTCACGGGGCTCTAAAGCTTCCACAGTCTTCCCCTTCAAATACAAGGAGCCCGAGTCAAATTTTAATCCTGTCACCTCTGATGCTTTCCATGAAATATTTTTACTTGGCAAGATATATGCATTGAAATACTGCTGACCAACTGCAGAAGACAACTGAACAATGTCACAGTCTGCTTCCAGACCAGTTGTCTCCAAATCAAAATACACAACTAACTTGGGCATAGATTCAATGTGTTTCAGGTGAACCTTCTCCACAGGAGGAGGAACTACAGTTTCTGAAGCGGGGCTTTTCCCAGGACCAACACTTTCGACAGATGTTTCCATAGAGGTAGGAGCAACATTTTCAACAACGGTATCTGAAGAGGGACTCTTCCTAAGAGTAATACTTTCGACAAATGTTTCCATAGAGGTAGGAGCAACATTTTCAACAATTGTATCTGAAGAGGGACTCTTCCTAAGAGTAATACTTTCGACAATTGTTTCTGGAGAGGGACTCTTCCTAGGAGTAATACTTTCGACAATTGTTTCTGGAGAGGGACTCTTCCTTGGAGTAATACTTTCGACAATTGTTTCTGGAGAGGGACTCTTCCTAAGAGTAATACTTTCGACAATTGTTTCTGGAGAGGGACTCTTCCTAGGAGTAATACTTTCGACAATTGTTTCTGGAGAGGGACTCTTCCCTGGAGTAATATTTTCGACAATTGTTTCTGGAGAGGGACTCTTCCCTGGAGTAATACTTTCGACAATTGTTTCTGGAGAGGGACTCTTCCTAAGAGTAATACTTTTGACAATCGTTTCTGGAGAGGTGGGAGTAAAATTTTCAATAAAGGTATCCGAAGAGGAGCTTCCTCTATGGATATTTTCATTTACAGGAAGAGGGGTACCGATGTCAAAATTGTATGGGCAAGAACCTCCATCCAAACTTTTACTTTCTACTCTAGGAATAAAGGTGGAGACGGATGAACTTCCACATGACCGCTGGTTGCTGTCTTGTCCTGTCGGCTGGGCAACGCACCCATCCAACCTAAAAACATGACAACCGTCAATGTTTTTATAACGGGGCGTCGAAACTCGCTTCACGATATCCACATCCAATAATATAAGCCTTTTAACCTGCCGTTTGCCCAACCATTATATCATTACCATATAACATATCTGCTTTCCAATTACATAAAAGGAATCTAAATTACAATGGGGAAGGAATAAAGCTATTTTACTGATTGATATTGTATATAACTCACCCAGCAGGAAGGGCATCAAGGGGGTCCTTAGGTTTGGGTTCAGCAGGTGCTGCCGCTGCAGGGGAAGCTTCCTTTTCTTTCTTGGGCTGCTCCTTCTTGGGTTCTTTCTTCTCTTTCTTTTCCTGCTGTGACCAAAATACTAATAAGTTTTCATACAAATGACACCCAAATCAAAGGCCATTCAAATCTTTATGAAATGTAGGCCTTAGGCCATTATAAACGGATTATAAAATCTAGGCCTTACTCAATACGACATTCGTACAAACGGACTTGAATCAAAGGTAATTTTAAAGATTCATAGAAATTTTAGACCTTATACACTAGGCTATTTCAGCACTTGAATCAAAGACCATTTCAAGACATTCAGAACACAGTCCCATCTAAATATCTAAAACATGTTAGGAAATACAGTATGTATACCAAAAAATCAGTACTGTACAGCCAAGAATAAAATGCCTCAAGCTTTGTACCTTCTTGTCACCACCACCCTGCTTGATCTTTCCCTGAACTTCGGCGAACTTCTTGTTGTCAAATTGCGCCATCTTCTCGCACAATTTGAATTCGCCAATGACGGCCTTAACCTGGGGTTGGTTGATGACGGTCGTGAACCAACGATTCACGTTCTGGAAAGGCTTCCTGAAGGAGGGTTCCAACACATACTGAAATATTTTTTGAAGCTGCAATTAACTTAAAATACAGGAGGCATGCATCATGATGAAAAGTAACAATTCAATTAGAAAAACTGTCAATTATACCAGGTTCAAGGGATTGTATGACAAGGTCAAGAATATTGCTTAGTTGTATTCCAGACCTTCAAAATCTCCTGGCTTGTATTCCTGATCTTAAATCTTGTCTAAATGGTATTCCAGTAACGCATCTAGTCTACATTGTATCAAGAGGACAGAGAAAAAAAAGAAAAGGACAGAAAAAAAGAGAAGAGGACAGAGGAAAAAAGAGAAGAGGACAGAGGAAAAAAGAGAAGAGGACAGAAAAGAGGAAACAGTAAGAGAAGACGAGAGAAAAAGGAAAGAAAATTGTCCGGGTTCATATTCCAGTACAAACTAAGAAAAAGAACACACCTGGTAGAGATGAAGAAGTGTGCAGCACACCGAAATATCGGCGAGAGAGATCCGCTCGCCCACCAAGAAGGTACGCGGTAACAAATGGGTGTTGAGGGCCCCAAGGGCTTTCTTCACGTCCTCCTTTGCCCTCTCGGTGTTGCTCTTGTTGAACTGCATAATTCCCAGGCAGGGGAACACCCATGTGCATGAGGCCGGCAGAATTTCATTATCTGTGAACGAAATAAAAGCATTAATCAAAGGCCAAGGGAAAGGCAACTCATCCAAAGACATTCCAATGTCTCTTAATATTCTTCAGTACTGTACAGTTGAATACAGTACATTGAAGAACCTCTTTCTATAGAATATTGCTCTTCCCTTCGGTATCCCCTCGATCCCATGAAATTTAGTGGGGAACAAGGTAGCAATCAAAGGAAATTCCTTTTTACAACTACAAGAAACTTGATTTAAGAAACCAAATTGCTACACAAGCTTTAAGAGTGAAATACGATTAGTGACAGCTTCCAGCCAAAATCTCTATAACTATATGTAACTGACCTTGCAGTACAGTAGTCTAATGCATCACACTACAAAGCAAATGCACTATTAAAAAACTTAGGGGGGGGGGGGGCCAAGACTAGAGAGGTACATACCGAGCATTTGGCGAGACCAAATGTAGCCTAAAAAAAAAAAAAAAAAATTAAATAAATAAATAAACGGGAAACCTTACCTGCGAAGTTCATCCAGGCAACGACCTGGGCCTGGTCCATGGCCGACTTTCCGCGCAGCTGGTCATTAGCGACGGCCCAAGCAATGGCATTGCTTTCAAAGATGCATTTGCCATCGGTAGTCTCAAACGCTGGTACCTACTTGAAAAAGATATTCATGTATTATCGCATGTTAACCAAAATACACTAAGCTTTAGTACTTAAATTCAAATCTCAACTCCTAACAATTTGTTAGTTCCTAAACTAAGACAACACAGAAAAGACCATGTCATCAACTCTCAGGAACACACCACCAGCAACTTGTACCTCAGCTTCATCAGAACGATGAGAAAAGAGGGCCATTGCTGGTGGTTCGCTTTGCCACACTCGTAACACAAAGAAAATTTATAACTTAATTTGCTGACTTGAAGTGTGGCACAGTCAAAATTTTCTACAGTACACTACACTATCAGGATTATCTTGAGAAAGACCTACCTTGCCAAGGGGGAACTTCTTCAAGAAGCTATCGGACTTGTTGGTCTCGCCGAAGACGAAGTTATTGTCGACATTGACTTTAGCCCCACTGTACTGAGCTGCGATCAGGGCCTTGAAGGCCCTGAAGTTCTCTGGGTAGGTGTACAGCGTCTGAAAAGGATAGGTTGAAACTTCAAATACCGAAACATTCCACTAGGATTTTATATTCAAAGATATCCCCTAGATTAACCCTTTTACCCCCAAAGGACGTACTGGTACATTTCACAGAAGCCATCCCTTTACCCCCATGGACATACCAGTAAGTCCTTGCAAAAAAAATGCTATAAAAATTTTTTTCATAATTTTGATAATTTTTTTTGAGAAAATTCAGGCATTTCACAAGAGAATGAGACCAACCTGACCTCTCTATGACAAAAATTTAGGCAGTTAAAGAGTAATTTAAAAAAATATAATGCAAAATGTGCTGAGAAAAAAATAACCCCCTGGGGGGTGGACGGTTGGAAATTTCCAAAGAGCCTGGGGGTAAAAGGGTTAACACTTCAAAACAAACTGTAGTGCATTTCGTTATGGAGTACAGTGTTCCTCTTCCTAACGTGTAAATTTATCTCCACTGTCCAACATGCAACATCTTTCTAGGGCCTCCCCAGGCCGGTAAATTACAGAATGGTGCAACAAACATTTTTGTTGGAGTTTTGACCGTTTTGAATGATTCCTGGTGGAAATCGATATTTTATAAGTTCTGGGGGATCGACTACCATGACTGAAAATGTTTGGCTTTGCACTATTTATAGTTATCAATTATGTTCAGAACAAATTTAAATAGTGAACGTGTATCTAAATAAACATTGATAAATTTTGCTTCCGCCAGTCACCATAATAAACAAGTTACCGTAACCAACACCCAACAGTAATGAACCACTAGCATTGGTTTGCAATGACTTTACAGACGCATAGAAAACGGGTAACTATTCCTCACAAGTGTATTTCCTGACTATACTTCAGGCTAGTACAACGGGAACATGCAAGATGTGTATTTGCCTGGACAGCAGACAGAGCCAAGGTTAGACAGCACTGTATACTGTACAACCCAACCAACCCCCAAAAATGTTAATACCTTCTAAAGCTTTCTTCGTGTTACTCTACATAACTCTCTTCATATTCAATTTCAATAATACTATGCTAAATCAATTTAAAAAATTGAATTATTCTTATCTTAATTCTACCCTGGTCTCACATTTTACCTTAGGTATCACTCCATGTTTTAACCCTTTTACCCCCAGGGGATTTGGAAATTTATTTTTTTTCAAACACATTTTGCAGTATATTTTTAAAATTGCTCTGCCTTAATTTTTGTCATAGAGAGGTCAGGTTGGTCTCATTCTCTTGGAAAATGCCTGAAGTTTCTCAAAAATTATAAAAAATATGCAAAAAAAATTTTAAATAGCAGTTTCTTGCAAGGACTTACTGGTACGTGCATGGGGGTAAAGGGACGAGTTTTGTGAAACGTACCAGTACGTCCTTTGGGGTAAAAGGGTTAATTTTCTCTTTCAGTTCGTATATCACAAATTTTAAGTAATTTGTATTTTTCCTAACAATACTTACCGAAGAAACACTTTATAGGAGATTACTGGTAACTCCTCTCTGACGACCAGATTTTTACGTAGTTTCCCCCTACTTCCATGTTCTATACTGTCCTGAATAACGGGAAATAACATGACCTGGGGGCATTGCCCAGGCAGGTCACCCGTCTTTGAGAAGCTCTCCCCCAGTATGTTTTATGTAATGAACAAAACCACGAGGTCAGCGGGGCACTGCGGGGACGGTTGGGGGGCCCTAAACCTAAAGTGTTTCTTCGGTAAGTATTGTTAGGAAAAATACAAATTACTTAAAATTTGTGATTTGTTCCGACACAGAGACTTACCTTGAAACACTTTATAGGAGACTTACACCTTAGGAGGGGGGAGTGCCCTTTAGCCCTGACCCCAATGGACAGTAGGGAAAACTACGTAAAAGACTCATTAAGTGTGATATAACACTTACCCTTCTGCAATATCTTCGTTGTGCTTGATATGGCGAATTTTCGTCTTGTGTAATGAGCGATATTTCTTGATGACGACTGACGGTACGAGAAAGTTAGAAAAGGGGGGAAAATAGAACTCGGCTCCTTGTGTCTAGATACTTTATGTTTCGCGATTGAGCCTGGGGCTTGAGCCGTCAAACCGAATGCAGGGCTGAGATGACCGGCCCGATAGAAAACCCATCTAGAGACTTTCTCGTACAGTCCTTGAGATAATGTGCGGTGAAGGTCGACTGGTTGGACCAAGTTCCCGCTCGAAGAACCTGCGCTACTGACATGTTCTTTTCGAACGTTAGAGAGGTGCTAATGCCCCGAACAACGTGAGCTCTGGGTTTCCCCGGTGTAGGAAGACCTTGTTTTAAGTAGGCTTGCGTGATCACTTTCCTGAGCCAGAACGAAACCGTATTTTTGGATATGTTTTTCTTTATTTTCCCCATGAGACGAAGAGATTCTTGATAGACGGGCGGAGGTTTGCCGTTCTCTTAAAGTATTTCCTAACAGTCCTGACCGGGCATAATTTTAGGTCCTTCGGATTTCCTTTATTCGGGATTGCCGGAATCGAAAAACTCTCAAACCTCGAATCCCACACCGAGGGGTTCTGAGTCTTGGCGACGAAGGATTTGACAAACTTAAAGGTTACTTCCTTCCATCCCCTAGTGTGTTCCACCTCGAATGACAGTCCGTGTAGCTCGCCCACCCTCTTAGCCGAGGCTAATGCTAGCAAGAAGACCGCCTTGAGCGTGAGATTCTTGTCATCGATGTCCTTTAAGGGCTCGAATGGTGGTTTCCGTAACATATCTAGGACTCGCGCTAAGTCCCAACTCGGGATTCTAGGGGCGGAAGGGGGGCATGACTGTTCGAACGCTCTGATAAGCATGGAGATATGCCTGGAGGAGCCGAGATCTATGCCCTTGAGAAGAAAGACTTGACCCAGGGCCGCCCGAACTCCCTTGATCACTGGAACTGACATGTCTAACTTGTCCCTGAGATAAACCATGACGTCGGCTATCACGGGCGCTGACGCTTCCAAGGGCTCTAACTTCTTGTCCCTGCACCACTTCACGAATACCGCCCACTTAGACTGGTAGACGGCTGTGGATGCTTTCCTCCGGTATAGCGACATCCTCCTGGCTGTCTTGCCGGAGTACCCTTGCTTCTTCAGGAGCCGCTGGATAATCTCCAGGCGTGAAGACGAAGGGCTTGCGGGTTTCTGTGAAACCGCTGAAAGTGAGGTTGTTTTAATAGGTCTGACCTGCCGGGTAGAGGCCAAGGAGGTAGGACGGTGAGGTTCCTTAGGTCCGCGAACCATTCTCTCTCCGGCCACCAAGGCGCTACCAAAGTCATCCTTAGGTTGGTTGCTGCCCTTACTCTGTTGAGGACCTGCCTTATCAGGGAGAAGGGGGGGAAGACGTACACGTCCAGTCCGTCCCACTTGTGCTGAAAGGCGTCTTCCATTGCCGCCTTCGGATCTGGGACGGGAGAACAAAATACGGGGAGTTGCGCGTTCAACCTTGTTGCAAACAGATCCATTACCGGAGATCCCTACATCTGTATAATGTAGCTTGCCACTTGTGGGTGTAGGGACCATTCTGCTGCTACCACTTGCCCCACTCTGCTGAGGCCGTCTGCTAGGACGTTGTTCTTCCCTGGGATGAACCTTGCCGTCAGGATAACGTCCTTCTGTTCCGCCCATTTTAGGATTTGAAGGGCTAGTTCGCACAACTCTTTTGATCTCAGTCCCCCCTCCTTCTTCACGTAAGCCACCACCGTTGCATTGTCTGACATTAGGGCCACCGAACGCCCTCTCATGTCCTCCTCGAAGTGGTTGCAGGCTTCTTGGGCCGCTTCTCATTTCCAGGATATTTATGTGTAGGGGTTTCTCCCCCTCTGACCACGCCCCCTTTGCTGTCTTTTCCCGGAGATGGGCTCCCCACCCGTCCTTCGATGCTTCCGTGAAGAGAAGAACCTCCGGAGGTTGGGAGGACAGTAGCATCCCCCTTAGGGTGTTCGACCGATCCTGCCACCATTCCAAGGCCTTCCTGGACTCCTGAAGGAGAGGGACCACAATGTCCGGGGAACTTTTCTGGTTCCAATGTTCTTTCAGGTTCCATTGAACCCTTAAGTTCTGTCTCCCGTGAGGTACCAGCTTCTCTAGGGACACCAGGTGCCCTACCAACCTTTGCCAACCCTGCGCTCTTCTGGGGCGACCCAGAAGGAAGGGCCGGAGCACTCGATCCAGGTTGTCCAGCCTTTCCGTGGTTGGGAATGCCTTGACCTGTAACGAATCCAGGACCATTCCAAGGTACGTCCTCCTGTTGGATGGGGTTAGCTGTGATTTCTCCAAGTTGACCACGATGCCCAGGGTCTTGCACAATTGAAGAAGATCTTCGCCCTGTTGTTTCAAGTCTTCCTTTGAGGATGAAAGGAGTAACCAGTCGTCCAGGTACCTGATCAGTCGAATGCCCCGTTCGTGGGCCCATATGGGGACCGTCGTAAAGACCCTCGTGAATACCTGGGAGGCTGTTGAAAGACCGAAGCATAGGGCCTTGAATTGTAACACCTGGGTACCCCACTTGACCCGGAGAAACTTCCTGCTCGACGGATGAATGGGCACTCGGAAGTAGGCGTCCTTGAGGTCTATAGAAATCAAAAAGTCGCCCTCTCTCAAGGACGCCATGACCGTTCTTGGAGTGTCCATTTTGAAGGTCACTTTCCTGAGAAACCTGTTGAGGGCTGACAGGTCTATTACAGGTCTCCACCCTCCTGTCTCTTTTTCCACTAGGAACAGGCGGCTGTAGAACCCCGGACCCGGGAATGTCACTGTTTTTAAAGCTCCCTTCTGCAGCAACGTCTTGACTTCTTCGTCCAACGCTGCCCTCTTCGCCAGGTCCTTGGGCACCAACCAGTCTGCCTGCGTTGCTGGAACTAGGGGGGGTGTCTCTTCCATGAAGGGGATCCTGTAGCCCTCCTTTAGTACTGTAACTGTCCACGGATCTGCTCCGTGGAGCTTCCATGCTTGCCAAGTGAGTCTGAGGCTTGGGCAGGGGAAGGGGGCCTCCCATCTTATCTCCTACGGGAAGAACGGCCTGTTCTCCCCCTCCTGGAGGAGTAGAAAGAAGACCTATACGTTGGGGGGTTAGAAGATGAACCTCTTCGGGGGGGAACCACAGAGGAAGACCACTGTCCTGACGAGGATTCCCTCCTTCCTTGAGTTGGTGTGGTACGCGCGGCCATGGGTGCTTCTGTCACTGGCCTCCTGAAGATGGGGTGGCTTCAGGGTAGGTAGCTCCCTCTTTTTGGCCAACTTCTCCACGACCTCTTCCGCCTTCTTCGTCGGAATAAGCTGCTCCCCCCAGACGGAGCAGGTCTTCAAGGCTTTAGCTTCTCTGTCAGGAATCTTAATGGGAAGGTTCTTGACTAGGGCGTCTCTTCTCCGGAGAATCCAGTTTGCGGAGAGAGCCAAAGACTGAAAGGTCAGGAATTTAAGGGCGCGGCTACCTGACCCCAGCAACTCATTCAGAGCCTCCCGTTTTGCAGGTTCCATGGTGTCTGTAGGAATCTGGGTGCCTACTAGGGTGGTGGCCCAACAATCCAGCCAGGAGGCCATATTAACTAAGTCCTTGGACATCTCCTCCATCATTGCCGACTCGGAAGGGGAGAAGAAGGTAGATGCTGCCGATGCCCTCCCGTCGGAGATGCCCTGGCACAGGATGTCTATGGTTTCCTCGGTCTTGTACGCACCGGTCGGCCTATTTTCTAAAGAGTAGTATTTCGTCTGCGACTTCAAACCCTGTAGGAGCTTTGCTGAGCTGTGACCCCTGCAGGAGTCGCTATTGCGGGATATGACCTTATCAATGTGAGTCTTTCCAATCCCCTCGTTACTGGCCTCGGGAAGAGGGAGAGAGGACTTTTTCTGGGCGGGGAACGCTATGAACTTGTTCAGGCCTGAAGTCCAGGGTTCTTCCTCTTGAGTGGCGGGTTCTATAAGGTTGTTATAACCCCTAATTAAGGCAAGGACTCTCCTGTACGCTGGGACTTCCCGTCCCGAGATCCTGTGGGAGACCGCAAGGGGAGTTCCTCCACACAGACTGATCCCCATTCTCCTGGAGGACCTGGACGACGGGACGGGCTCCTCCGTGAAACAGATCGACGGGGGTGCCAGTCCCTGTCTATCATCTCGATGGGGAGACCCGTCTAGGCTGTCCATCCTAGGCGACGGCTCCCTCCACTGATCGGATGGAGTGGCTCTAGGAAGGGACTAGGCCTACAAGACGAGGTCCTCCGCCCACCGGCTGACTCTCTGGCGGGGTTCTTGGCTTGTATGGAGGGGAACGGGGACTTCCCGTCCCGAGATCTTGTGGGAGACCGCAAGGGGAGTTCCTCCACACAGACTGATCCCCATTCTCCTCGAGAACCGGGACGGCTCCTCCGTGAAACAGATCGACGGGGGTGCCCGTCCCTGTCTATCATCCCGATGGGGAGACCCGTCTAGGCTGCCCATCCTAGAAGACGGCTCCCTCCACTGAGCGGATGGGTTGGCTCTAGGAAGGGACTTAGGCCTACAAGACGGGGTCCTCCGCCCATCAGCTGACTCTCTGGCGGGGCTCTTGGCTTGTATGGAGGGGAACGGGGACTTCCCGTCCCGAGATCCTGTGGGAGACCGCAAGGGGAGTTCCTCCACACAGACTGATCTCTCTTCCTCCTGTGTCGTCTCCGACATTCCTCGCTTGAAGGGCCCGAAGGATCGAGCCCCGATGCGGATCCAGGGTGAAGGACTAGCATAGGACCTCTTCCATGTCCAGTGGGGACCTCAACGGCGTCCTTGGTACATCCCACGCCAGCGGATCCCTCCGCAGCTGAAGCGCCTGAGGCCTCTACCCATGAATCTGGTGATAAGAAAAAAGGAACATTATTAGGCCACATGGGGTCCTCCGCCGAGACGCCGTCCCTACGAGAGAGACGTGTCCCTCGGATCCCCACACACTAACCTGTAGGCGCCTGATCTGCCCTGAACAAAGAAGGTTCCCCCCACAACATCTCACCCTTGGGAAGGAGGCACCAACTTCTTACACTTCAAGGACTTACCTCGTCCCCTACTCTGGGTAGGGGAGAAGAATGCACTCAACCTGCCCCCTCTCCTGCCGACGTCGCAGGGGAAGACATGCTAGTTTCCCTAGGAGACCTCTTCGAGTCCGTCTTCATCGTGCCGCATTCTGACGGCGAACTGGCTTTGACAAGAAAGCCCAACACGAATACCCGGCTCTAGGCCCAGGACAACGGCGAACGTACTCCAAAGCACACACAGAGATCGCTAAACCCAAGCATAAAGCAAGGCAAAGCACTAAAACGCCAATAAAAGCACAAAGGAACGATCCTAAAAGAACACAGATAAGGCACTAATCACTCGTGAAGGAATCGAGACCATGTAGTAACTACATAGTAACGCGCACAAAGGGGGTCGCACAGAGAATAAGGAGCGGTGTGTGTGAACACAACGCGACCAGAAAACATACTGGGGAGAGCTTCTCAAAGACGGGTGACCTGCCTGGGCAATGCCCCCAGGTCATGTTATTTCCCGTTATTCAGGACAGTATAGAACATGGAAGTAGGGGGAAACTACGTAAAAATCTGGTCGTCAGAGAGGAGTTACCAGTAATCTCCTATAAAGTGTTTCAAGGTAAGTCTCTGTGTCGGAACAAACAGTACTTTACCACACTGAAAACCTATATGCATCAGGAGAGGTTTGTTAAAGCACGACTATCCATTACACAACACTGAAAACATAGTAACAGCAGGTAGTGCATATCTATTAAGGTCACAAATCAAAATAACAATTCTCTACATACAAAACCCCCACCATCATGTTCACTTTCGTTGCCTTGCAAACCAAACCACCTAGACATTTAATAGCAATGGTACATATAGTGGTTGCTCTTCATTTCTTTGCTATTAGAAGATTAGATGAAAGATCACATCAATTGGCAGCTCTAGTATTCTACCTCAATACAAAGCGGAGAAAAAAAAAAAAGAAAAAAGTGAAGACATGCTACTACAAACTGTCGAAATTAATGATAAGATTCTATACATCGTCACCCTCATAAACTAACTGCCTAAGTCATTTTCTCCACTTCTTGGGTAATAAAAAAAAAAAAACCTTCTCATTTCCTAATACTTTATATCATTGTATTGAGCTTCATTTAAATTCTAATTCACAAATTCTTCTGTTAATAATTTGTGAGTTGAAGCTCAAGACAATGATATAAAGAATTAGGAAATGAGAAGGTTTTTTTCTTCCCAACAAGGAGAAAATGACTTAGGCAGTTAGTTTATGAGGGTGACGACATTCCAATGAGAAGTATAGATATATTCCTTACACTGTACACATCGAAGAACCAAACTTACTGGTCTGATAATAAGTTTCAAGGCTAATGCACGTACGCAAACTTCTACTGTGCAAGTACAGTATACCGAATCTTCAATGTTAGATTCCGCAAAGAATCTAGACCTCAGCGACGAAAGAAGAAAAATAGTGGAATTGCAACAGCCGTATGAAGAAGAAAAGATAATAGGAAACGTGCTGTTCAAGAAAGAAGGAATAGAGAAAAGAAAAGAACATATCTATCAAATGTGGAAAAAAAAAAGAAAATAAAATATTCAAGAAGAAAACCAAAGAGGTGCCGATGGAAAGGCGAATCCCTCCGCCCAACAACTGAACTGAACTGAACAGATGTTGGTTGAAATAAAGATTTTTGAAATGTCCCCTTCAGCATAGAAAAAGGGTTACTATTTCATTCTGCAACACATCACAGCTTGCTGTTGTGATGGTCAGAATGACAGAAAATAATTTTCAAACTAAAGTTTTTTCAAACACCCAACAAAATGTAGGCTCTTCTGGAGGCAATTTTTAAAAAAACCCATCTAAGAATGTGGTATATGAATTTGTAACTTCCTCAAGCTCCCTGCAAATAAAAAAGGGGCTTCGACTTGTTACAAAACTATCATTGTGTACATACTACAGGTACTATATATGGAATTAATTCTAACAGCCATAATTCTCCATCATGAATCATACTTAGTTTTCAAGAAGTTTTATAACAGCTGTGACCAGATAATGGAATGAAAAACACGTCAGTAATATTTTTAGCAAAAGCTTTTCTGTGGAGCAGCTGGACATAAGCTTTAGTTTTATCTAATATACGACTGATCTACTTAACTATGGTCGATATTAATTTTTCTTAAACCCGTTACGTATAAAATTTACTTGCTAATCCCTATTTCCTTTCCTAACAGATCCTTTGCCTGTTGGAGCCCTTGAGCTTGTAGCATCCTGCTAATAAAACCAGGGTTGTGGCTTGGATAGTAACATGGGTTGATTATCAAATTTGCACAGACGACACATGAGCGAGACCAGCCATGCTGAGTTTTAAGGTCACTCATAAATGGCAGAAACAAGGCCACAGACAGTATAATACCCTAAAGACCGACCATGATCAGCACTTATGGCATTGGCTGTTGATTTGGCATATAAGACCTATAAACTATTCCATGGAGATTGCACACACTAAAAGAAACTATTGATCTTTGGGGGGAAGTAGTGTAATGTTTTTGAAAATGAAGATTTTACCAATTTCTTGGTGTTTGCCAGTAATATAGAAAAGAAAGAAATCAAATAATTGAGCTTCAACAACCCTAAGAAGACCTAAAAATTGATTGGATCATTTTCATTCACCAAACCATTTAAAAAATAAAGTGTATAAAGATTAAACTGTTAAATACATTTAATGTTAATATTATTGGATATAAGAATCATGTTAAAAATATTTTCACAAATCAGTAGGTTTCTAACTTAAAAACATATTTAGAAAAATAATAAAATAAAAATGTAATTTTATCATATATTAGATGTTATAATGTATATACAAAAATGTAAAATATAATTTGTTAAGGAAATATTTCTTTATAAAAGGAAAAAAAATGTATGTTAAGAAAATGTAATTGTATTTTCATAATAAAAGATAAAAAAAAAACCATTTAAAGGAAAGAAAAAGTATTAAAATTGATGTAGAGGAAAAGAGAAAACACTAATAGAAAAGATAAACTATAGAGGTGGGGCTGCAAAGGCTACGCCTCACACCCGAACCTGGCGCCAGGCAGACAAGTTTCAAATGGATTACCATAAACCTTCTAGTTATCTGCAGGCATCAACAAAAGAATGGGAATTAGCAGTACATTAAGTCCTTTGATAAGCTTGGAAATTTTTGGGCATCAAATTTTCTATTGGTAGTGTAATTTTGTAATTGAATTAAGATATCCTAAAATAAATATCGTTCAGCTGGGCTCCTCAAGGCACTAGAGTCGTCGGACGACCCAGACCTACATGGATGAGGACTATGAAGCACAAAGTAGGAGATGATGTATGGAGAAGTACTGAATTAAAAGCTCAGGATAAACGTCTGGCGAAATCTAACAGAGGCCCTTTGCGTCAATAGGCGTAGGAGGAGATGAATAAGATTTTCATCATATACTGTAGTCTAAGAAGCAATCTAGACATTATAATCCCACCCCTAAAACGCCATACATTAGTAGGGGTATATTCACAACAATGACCATGCAGTTTAACAGTAATGCGACAGTAATTGCTCTTCATCTTTTAAATTTTTAAAGTTCAAACGACATATGAACAAGCATTCCTGAGTACTGTGAATCAAAGTGGCAAGTGCAGTGAAGTAAAAATAATGCATCTTGCAACATACCACAGGTAAAAGCATGCTACTGAATACGACTGAAGTTAAAACATTTACTTGCTCACAATTCAATCTACACAAGTCATGCTATACAATCGTTACAAGTGTATAATACTGTGCATGACAAAATATAGATTGTACATTCCCTATATATGACAAAACAATGTGTGTAATGTCAACTCCGAGGAACACGAGTCAAAACAGACAACGCGGCCTTTGAGGGCCGAGCATCATATTCCAGCTGCTTGTTCTGCCACAACCTTTAACACAAATGAAGGACGACCTTCACTTGCTGATGACACTGTGGCATCAACATACAAATTGTGACGTGGCATAAAAAAACTCTACAGACCATGCAGCAAGCTAGAACAGATGCAATCAAAACAGGAAAAGGACCACTCTACATATACAACCAGTCATGAGGGTGATATTAGGGGTCATTCGTAGACAGCTGGGTCACAATCTTTGTTGGCCAAAATACTCTACCAGGCAGTTAACACACACAGCAACTTGCACTTATTGCCAGAAAAGAGGTGATGATGATGATGTTGAGGAGAAAGACATGAATCAAGTATATTCAACATATGCTTAATTCGAGGCAATCTCATACAATGAACTATTATCCACGAGAATTTCTAGGAGGAAAATTGGGGAAAGGTAGGAGAAAAAAAAAAATCATGGGTGAAGAGAGGTGGATCCACTGACCTACAATTAGCCATTATGATTTAATCAACAAATCACAGAAAAATATAACCAGGTCAAAAAAGGAGGGCTAAGTTCTACCAAGTATTGGGTAAAGTGATGTAAAACCTCGGTGTAAAATAAGGCTAGTTATTTAACATTACTACAAACCCCTTGTCTCGATAAGGGGGCAGCTGCTGCTACTGGCCACGGATCGTGTACAAATGTCCCATAACCCTAATCTGAATTATGATAATGAAAACCCCTGGCCTAGGAAGTGATTTACATTAAAACTAGGGAAAACCAAAATAATTACCTAAGAAAAAAGACGAGAAACCAAAAGAAAAGTTAGTGATTTCCATGATTGGCATTGGTCTGCAATAGCTCTGATGGAGGTCTACCCAAAGTTTTAGGCAGTCGCTAAGGATACTTCTCACCAACAGGAACTGAATGTTTGGGGTGTATGCATACAAACGGCCAAGCCCTATAACGTGCCTATTTTCAACCATCAACAGAGAAAAAAAAACGGGGCAGACTAAAGGGTGCCTCCCTCCTTAAGTACACAATATGCAGGTTAGGCTTGGTAGGGAGTTTTAGGTTAGGTTCTATGCATTCAGGTGGTTCTGGGGGTGTATGTATGACAGTGGCCACATAAATGTATTAAGTCTACCTTAAAATATGGCAGTGTAAGGGGGGGTAGCCGTTAGGTAAGTAGGTATGGACACAGCTTGTAGGTTAGATGGGGGGGGGGGAGTTTGTTAGGCGATGACCATCTTTTATCTACGTGTGAGGAACTGGCCGCTGATATTACAAAAAAAAAAAAAAAAAAAAAAAGACCAGATTACGGAACGCACGGTAGACAAAATCGGAGTCAATTGGTTATTTTTCAAATACGGCAAACAATTTTAGCATTATCACCAACTCCACAAAACGGTCCGAGAAAGACATAACAGATATTAGGATAATATTCCTGAGCATATATCTACTTATTCACCGTTTCCCATTCATTTGCAAAAGTTCTATTCAATATTTTGAAGAATCTTCAAAATATATAAAAATTATATGGTTACATAGTTTAGAACAGGACAAAATTTTCTACTAAAAAAGGAAAATATACGAGAAATTAAGGTTTTCATTTATGGTGATTGCTGCATTAACATATGGAAAAGAATAAATCAAGGAAAGGGTGATATTTTACCAGAAACGATACTAAATGACAATGCTACCTAGTCTCTTGGGTAAAAGAAAAAAAAAAGGGTATTTTTGTAGTGAATTACAGGGCAATGTAACCTAGGAAAAAAAACTACAGTTTCTTATAATAAAAATTACGCTCTTCAAAAAGATTGCTTTGAACCATTTTACAGATTATACGAACAAAAAATTTAGAGACCGCCTTTCAAATTAACTTAATCCTAACTTCTATTCAACTGATACCATACACGATGGCTTATTTTTTCCCGTTGGAGAAGCCCTTTTGCTTATAGCATCCTAATTTGCCAGAGTTGTAGAACTAATAAAACTGGCATATCCCTTACTTATACAGGATTGGAACACATTGCGTTAGCAATATTTGCGACTATTAATTTAGCAATAATTACGATTAATACGTTAGCAACAACTACGATTATCAAAAATTGCTAAGCTACAATACTAGTTGGAAAAGCAGGATTTAATAAGCCCAACAGCTACAACAGGTAAAAGACCCCAGTGAGGAAAGGAGAGAAGGAATAAAATATTTTAAGAACAGCAACATAAAAAATACTAAGAAAAAGCAATACTGCATTAGAAATGAACTTAAAACGTGTTAGGAAAAATGTATAATTGCCAAAATTTTAAACCGAATTGTAGCTAGTTCAACCACCTGAAAAACACTCTCCTATAATACCACTAATTCTAATCTATACTATCAAGACAAATACTAATAAGACAACCATAAATTCAAAGCTACACAGACACAAGAAATTAATTATATACTTTTCACTGACAGATGGAAAGCCGGGTGCTAGACATTCCGTGACCATAAATAGTCGGGGTGTTGGCAAACGCATTGCAGATACAATTAGTAAATCTATAATTGCATTATTTACTACTGATTTATCACAACGAAGGATTAAACTACTGCATAACTAATTAAAACCGCTAAATGCATTGCATACAACTTGCAGTGTAACGTAAATATCACGTACGTGGCTGCGAAACACAAATGTTTTCGTTTTACAAAATACACCTTAAATACACAATAATTCGTTGAATTGAATACAATACCTCCTCTTCTGATAATACACATCTTGCAAAGCAATATACCAGGCTGCAAAAATAACCAAATTTCCGGATGCAGAGGATAAACAGAGATATTATCAGGAAAGGCCGGGACACTCACCCCGTTGGCTGCCATGGTTATGGTAGAGGAAAGAGAAAGCGGATGGGCCAGGGTTGCCAGATTATTTCGACTGGATTATCGTACACGAGCCTTAACATTGTCGTTTTTCAACTAAAATTATCGTACACAGTTTCAATATAATTATTATGGAGTTTATGATTGACTTATTTCTAAATATTTGAGTATAATTTTTTAATTAAACACACACACCACACATATGTATATACCTAAGGTATGTATCGTACATCGTACTGGACCTAAAATAATCGTACATGTATGATAATTATCGTACGAATGGCACCCCTGGGATGGGGCGCGCATGCGCGATTTCAGATACCATTCTTCTTCTGGTTAAGGGGAGGATTTTGGGCCACAGATTGAGCGTCAAGTTTAAAAATAGAATTTTAGAAAAAGTGGAAAAATAAGAGATAAGTTAGTTTAAGGAATACAAAATACACGAAAAGAGCATGCAAACTTAAGGAGAACGTCTTCTTCTGGCCCAGGTGAGGACTTTGGGACACAGTTTGAGCGTAAAGTTTAAAAATAGAATTTTGGAAAAAGTGGAAAAATAAGAGATGGATTAGTTTAATAAATGCAAAATACACGAAAAGAGAATGCAAACTTAAGGAGAACGTCTTCTTCTGGCCCAGGTGAAGATTTGGGGACAGTTTGGGCGGAAAGTTTGAAATTAGAACTTGAGAAAAGTTGAGATGCCATAGATCAAATAATTTTGAGGAGTTGAGGACAGTTTATGTGGAAAGTTCAAGGTTAGAACTTTACATTCATAATAGATATATTCATTTTGAGGATTTTGGGAACAGTTTAGGAGGAAAGTTTAAAATTATAACTTTGAAAAAACAATAGATCAAAGAAATCTGTCAGAAATCTTGGAGTAATCATGGATGATAGACTGACAATGAATGAACATATAAATAATATGGTAAGAAATTGTAACTATCATATTAGAAACATAGCATTTATTAGTAAATACTTAGATGAAAAATCTATGGCCATACTCATTAATCACCACATATTTTCAAGAATTGATTACTGCAACTCACTGTTCTATGGCTTACCAAATTATCAGCTGAAGAAAATTCAGAGAGTACAAAACAGAGCCGCTAGATTAATAAAAGGACTACACAATAGGGGAAGAGTTACCCCTGCAATAATTAAATTACACTGGCTGCCGGTAAAAGCGAGAATTGAATACAAGCTATTCTTACTAACGTTTAAGATACTGAACCAAAATGAACCAAAATATCTAAAAGAATGCCTGAATAAACTAGAACTAGAAAAAAATGTTAACACAAGACACACGAGTGACAAACATAGGCTATCTGAACCAAGAACAAATAGTAAATTTGGTGAAAGGGCTTCTAGCTACTGTGCGCCTAGACAACTGAAATGAAGGACCTAAAGGGAGCAACTGAATTTAAAAAGAAACTAAAGACATTACTCTTCACAAGATAATATGATTTGGAAGATGCTACAATCAAAGAATTGTATAAGTTATAATGAAAATGTTTCGTTAGATGATTAATATGGACCTGCCCGAGAAGTAGTTCACTCAACTTCAGTGGAGGGTTGGATTTAAACCCCAAACAAGTAACAAGTAAGCTAATGTTGAGGATTATGGGGCAGTTTGGGCGGAAAGTGTAACATTAGAACTGTATAAAAGAATGGAAACACTGTCTGTCCTAAGTACGTATATTCATTAACAATTTCCAGAGGGTTATGCATAACTCTTATTTGTTGTCTTTCTGGATGCTCGGTGTATATTATCCTATTTTTACTCATACTCATTTTCAGTGCTACATATCTGTTTCCTCTATTCGAATCTTTTATCATCTTTTTTATAATTCCTTCCATAGCTCGCTAAACACAACTAGGCCATACGGAAATCTTAAGTTGTTAAGGTAGTCTCCATTAATATTAATTCCTATATTTTCCAAATATAAATTCTTAAAACTTCTAATTCCTTTCTCAATTGGAATTTTCTCCTTATCTTTATGCAGTTTTATGATTGCTCTATACATATCTTCAAGAGTTTTAGCATAAGATTTATCGATTCCTTGTCTTTGAAGAGCTTTCAATACTACTGAGGTTTTGACAGAATCAAAAGCTTTCCAACAATATATATATATAATTTCACATATTATTATTATAATTATTATTATTATTATTATCATTATTATTTGCTAAGCTACAACCCTAGTTGGAAAAGCAGGATGCTATAAGCCCAGGGGCCCCAAAAGGGAAAATAGCCTAGTGAGGAAAGGACACAAGGAAAAATAAAATATATTAAGAACAGTAACAACATTAAAATGAATATTTCCTATATAAACTATAAAAACTTAAAAAAAAAACAAGAGGAAGAGAAATTAGATAGAATAGTGTGCCTGAATGTACCCTCATGCAAGATAACTCTAACCCAAGACAGTGGAAGACCATGGTACAGAGGCTATGGCACTACCCAAGACTAGAGAACAATGGTTTGATTTTGGAGTTTCCTTCTCCTAGAAGAGCTGCTTACCATAGCTAAAGAGTCTCTTCTACCCTTAGCAGGAGGAAAGTAGCAACTGCACAATTTAGGTGCAGTAGTTAACCCCTTGGGTGAAGGAGAATTGTTTGATAATCTCAGTGTTGTCAAGTGTATGAGAATAGAGGAGACTCTGTAAAGAATAAGCCAGACTATTTGGTGTATGTGTAGGGAAAGGGAAAGAACCGTAACCAGAGAGAAGGATCTACTGTAGTACTGTTTGACCAGTCAAAGGACCCCATAACTCTCTAGCGGTAGTATCTCAACGGGTGGCTGGTGCCCTGGCCAACGTACTATACACACACACTTATATATATATATATATATATATATATATATATATATATATATATATATATATATATATATATATATATATATGGTACGGTCACTGTCATACAAGCATCCTGGACCAGGGTTCGATTCCCGGCTGGTCAGATGTTATTGTCTTTGAGTGATTTTGCCTCGAAACTCTGATCCTGAGGTCGGTAAGAGAATCCAGACATTAATGTATTAAGATAGATGGCTTATTTGAAATATGAAAAAACACGTCTAAATGTGCAAAATTTATCATATATATATATATATATATATATATATATATATATATATATATATATATATATATATATATATATATATATGCGTCAAAATCACAAGGAAACGTGATGCTCAGATGCAAAAGAACCACAGGGAAAATGAAAATATGAAATATAAGATTAAGTCCAGACTAGTTTTGTGATACTTCTTCAGAGTATAACGAAAATAGTCAGACTTAATCTTATGTTTCATATTTCCATTTTCCCTGTGGTTCTTTTGCATATATATATACATATATATATATATATATATATATATATATATATATAT
>NC_090760.1:18146015-18203515 GCF_036898095.1 Palaemon carinicauda
GGTAAGTATATCAAAAATTTATTTTACTAATAAAAATAACATTTTTATAATAAAATAAATTTTTGAATATACTTACCCGGTGATTATATATTAAAGGACCCTCCCTTCCTCCCCAATAGAGACCCAGTGGACCGAGGAGAAAATTGAGTTCTGTGTTTACATTGAGTACTGAGTACCTGCACGACAGATGGCGCTGTTGAAGTACACCCCCTACCTGCATAGCGATCGCTGGCGGATTTTTGAACGTAGAGTTTTCTGTCGAGCAGCAGAGCTGCAGCTTATATAATCACCGAGTAAGTATATTCAAAAATATGTTATTTTTATTAATAAAATAAATTTTTGAATATACTTACCCGATAATCATGTAGCTGTCAACTCCGTTGCCCGACAGAATTCTATGGAGGGATACGCCAGCTATCACAATACTAGAAGGGGGTGTATTTACCAGCGCCACCTGTGGCCAGGTACTCAAGTACTTCTTGTTGACACCTCCTCAATTATTCCTCGGTCCACTGGTTCTCTATGGGGAGGAAGGGAGGGTCGATTAAATCATGATTATCGGGTAAGTATATTCAAAAATTTATTTTATTAATAAAAATAACATTTTTCAATATTAAACTTACCCGATAATCATGTAGCTGATTCACACCCAGGGGGGTGGGTGAAAACCAGTGTACAAGATTAAAGGATAGCTAAGTATCCCATATTTCATATAATCAGTTATCCACAATAACAATGAAATAATAAGTACCTGGTAAGGAAGTCGACTTGAACCGTTACTCTGCCTTTAATAAGATCGTCTTCCTTACTGAGCGCAGCGTTCCTCTTGGGAGGCTGAATCAACTCAAAGGTGCTAAAGTATACAGGGCTGCAACCCATACTAAAGGACCTCATCACAACCTTTAACCTTGGCGCTTCTCAAGAAAGAATTGACCACCCGCCAAATCAACAAGGATGTGGAAGGCTTCTTAGCGACCGTACAACCCATAAAAAGTATTCAAGAGAAAGGTTAAAAAGTTATGGGATTATGGGAATGTAGTGGCTGAGCCCTCGCCTACTACTGCATTCGTTGCTACGAATAGACCCAGGGTGTAGCAGTACTCGTAAAGAGACTGGACATCTTTGAGATAGAATGATGCGAACACTGACTTGTTTCTCCAATAGGTTGCATCCATAACACTCTGCAGAGAAACGGTTCTGTTTGAAGGCCAACTGAAGTAGCCACAGCTCTCACTTCATGTGTCCTTACCTTCAGCAAAGCAAGGTCTTCTTCCTTCAGATGAGAATTTGCTTCTCTAATCAGAAGCCTGATGTAGTAAGAAACTGAGTTCTTAGACATTGGTAGAGAAGGCTTCTTGATAGCACACCATAAGGCTTCTGATTGTCCTCGTAATGGTTTTGACCTTTAGATAGTACTTAAGAGCTCTAACTGGGCAAAGTACTCTCTCCAGTTCGTTCCCCACCATGTTGGACAGGCTTGGGATCTCGAACGACTTAGGCCAAGGACGGGAAGGAAGCTCGTTTTTAGCCAAAAAACCGAGCTGTAAGGAACATGTAGCCGTTTCAGATGTGAAACCTATGTTCCTGCTGAAGGCGTGGATCTCACTTACTCTTTTACCTGTTGCTAAGCACACGAGGAAAAGAGTTTTTTTAATGTGAGGTCCTTAAAGAGGCTGATTGGAGCGGTTCAAATCCTGATGACATTAGGAACCTTAGGACCACGTCTAGATTCCAGCCTGGAGTGGACAACCGACGTTCCTTTGAGGTCTCAAAAGACCTAAGGAGGTCCTGTAGATCTTTGTTGGAGGAAAGATCCAAGCCTCTGTGGCGGAAAACCGCTGCCAACAAACTTCTGTAACCCTTGATCGTAGGAGCTGATAGGGAGCTTACGTTCCTTAGATGTAACAGGAAGTCAGCAATCTGGGTTACATTGGTACTGGTTGAGGAAAACTGCATTGGCCTTGCACCAGCTTCGGAAGACTTCCCATAAAGACTGATAGACTCTGAGAGTGGATGTCGTCCTTGCTCTGGCAATCGCTCTGGCTGCCTCCTTCGAAAAGCCTCTAGCTCTTGAGAGTCTTTCGATAGTCTGAAGGCAGCCAGACGAAGAGCGTGGAGGTTGGGTGTACCTTCTTTACGTGAGGTTGACGCAGAAGGTCCACTCTAGGAGGAAGAGTCCTGGGAACGTCGACCAGCCATTGCAGTACCTCAGTGAACCATTCTCTCGCGGGCCAGAGGGGAGCAACCAACGTCAGCCGTGTCCCTTTGTGAGAGGCGAACTTCTGAAGTACCCTGTTGACAATCTTGAACGGCGGGAATGCATACAGGTTGAGATGGGACCAATCCAGCAGAAAGGCATCCACGCGAACTGCTGCTGGGTCTGGAATCGGAGAACAATACAAGAGGAGCCTCTTGGTCATCGAGGTAGCGAATAGATCTATGGTTGGCTGACCCCACAGGGCCCAAAGTCTGCTGCAAACATTCTTGTGAAGGGTCCACCTGTGGGGAAGACCTGACCCTTCCGGCTGAGGCGATCTGCCATGACATTCATATCGCCCTGAATGAGCCTCGTTACCAGCGTGAGCTTTCGATCTTTTGACCAAATGAGGAGGTCCCTTGTGATCTCGAACAACTTCCTCGAATGAGTCCCTCCCTGCTTGGAGATGTAAGCCAAGGCTGTGGTGTAGTCGGAGTTCACCTCCACCACCTTGTTAAGCTGGAGGGACTTGAAGTTTATCAAGCCAAATGAACTGCCAACAACTCCTTGCAATAGATGTGAAGTGTCCTTTGCTCCTGATTCCATGTTCCCGAGCATTCCTGTCCGTCCAGTGTCGCACCCCAGCCCGTGTCCGATGCGTCCGAGAAGAGACGGTGGTCGGAGGACTGAACAGCCAATGGTAGACCTTCCTTGAGAAGAATGCTGTTCTTCCACCACGTTAGAGTAGACCTCATCTCTTCGGAAACAGGAACTGAGCCCGTCTCTAGCGTCATGTCCTTTATCCAGTGAGCAGCTAGATGATACTGAAGGGGGCGGAGGTGGAGTCTCCCTAACTCGATGAACAGGGCCAGCGATGAAAGTGTCCCTGTTAGACTCATCCACTGGCCTGACTAAGCATCGGTTCCTTCTCAGCATGCTCTGGATGCATTCTAGGGCTTGGAAGATCCTTGGGGCCGACGGACAAGTCCGAAAAGCTCGACTCTGAAGATCCATACCCAAGGAGACAATGGTCTGGGATGGAACGAGCTGAGACTCCTCAAAATTGACCAGGAGGCCCAGTTCCTTGGTCAGATCCATAGTCCATTTGAAAATCTCCAGACAGCGACGACTTGAGGGAGCTCTTAAAAGCCAGTCGTCTGACGGAGCCGGACACAAGATCATGATACTGCTGCACAGTCTGTAAACTGTCAATCATGGGCAAGCGAGGAAGTACAGTGACAACCCGAATCTGTCTAGACTGTCTGGGTCGTACAGACAACTCCTTAACGGGTTGCTGAGGTTGCCCACTGCGTCACAACAAGTCCCTTCTGTTGGTTGTTGAACGTCTTCCCCGTGACACATTGACTCCGTAAACAAAAAATCCTCTAACAAGGACTAAGCTTGGACTGCATGTCATGCAACACAGCTCAAGGTCTATGGGAGCAGGTGTGGTAACAGACGGAATTAGCGGCTGAAGTGTAACCATTACCTTCCCTGTAAGCATGTTATGCTTAAATAAAAGTCCATAAGAGGTTATGCAGCTAAAGGCTCCCTCCAAATGACAGAGTCCTCAAGGGAATATCAGAAGGAGGGAGAAAAGAACTTTCTCATCTACAGGGACCTTATCCTAGAAAAGCTAAGTTCTCTGAGTGAGGGTTCACTGGTGCAAAGCAGCAGACTAGAAGGCAACGTTATGAAACTGCTTGACAGTCTAGTGAGTTGGCAACAACCCAAGATGTGTTGAGAAGCATGCGGTAAGGTATGCAGAGCATGATGTATACAGAGTATGCTGTATGCAGAGCATGCTGTATGTAGAGCATGTTGTATGCAGAGCATGCTGAATGCAGAGCATGCTGTATGCAGAGCATGATGTATGCAGAGCATGCTGAATGCAGAGCATGCTGAATGCTGAGCATGTAGTAAGTAGAGCCTGCTGTAAGCAGAGCCTGCTGAAAGGAAAGCAGAGCGTGTGCATGGCGTTTAACATTTCTCAGAAATTCCATGACCAGTGCTAGAGTGCTTTATGCATGCTTGCATGGGGTTTAAACCATGGTATGCTGAACAGCAGAGTCAGAACGAGCTGGAACAACAACAGAGGTTTCCTCAACTTGAGGGAAAACCTGAGGTTCAGACTGCATAGGCTGAACAACAGACGGAGCAGAAGGCAGGTGCAAGGGTGAAGGAGGTTGACTCCTAGCAAGAGTTGCACCCAAGGATTGCACCAGCTGAGCGGAGGACGGAGGCGGAGTAGTCCGTTCCTGTTCCTGAGAGATGAGTGGAGCATGAGAAGGTTGAGGCTGCGCAGAACAAGGTAAAGTTCTAGCAAGCTGAGGCTCCTGAGGCGCAAGTGCATGGTGTAGATGAGCTTGCCTAGATGAGGGTTGAACTCGGTGCAGCGCTGGTTGAGCAGACAGACTCACGGAGGGGAGAGGTTGTTGTACCCCAACCGAGAGTTGCACCACTGGTGGAGCAGCAAGGGGAGGAGGAGGAAGAGTGTAACTCTCCTGATCCCAAAGCAAGGGTTGCCTTAAAGAAGGCTGAGGCTGAACAACACTGTGAACAGCAAACTCCGAAAGTGGTTCAACATCGTACGCCTGGCAGATGGTGCTGCGACCAGGCGGAGCAGGTGCAGGCTGGGCGAGCACAGGCGGAGCAGGTGCAGGCTGGGCGAGCACAGGTGCAGCGAGAACAGGTGGAGGGAGTGCAGGCGGTGCAACACTCTCAGCCCGACACTCACGCATCAAGATCGAAAGTTGTGACTGTATGGACTGCAGTAGAGTTAACTTGGGGTCGGCAGACACTAAGTTCTGCTGAGGTAAAGCCTTAACAGCAGAGATCTGTTGTGGCAGAACCTTACTCCTCTTAGTCGGAGTGTAATCAACTGATGACTGAGGAGAGTCAGAGCTAACCCAATGACTGCATTCGGGTTGTGAACTTTAACTTCGTACGTCTGGCATAGGTCTGGACTTAACGTTTAAGAAGTCTTGAGACCTGAGACCAGCGTTACTCTGCCTTTATTTTCTCCCCTAATCTCTTCTGCAGACGAGCAAAATAAGGGCTCAATCGTCTGCGGGTGGGAGTGACGGTCTCGGTAAGACACGCCCACAACCACCGAGAATACTTCTGTGCGCCGATCAAGGCCTGCTGAACCCTTATGCCCTTCGACATTGCTTCTCCCCTGGGCTTGGGAGCTTGCAAGAGGTCCCGGACTGGGAGGACGACTGGCGCGCACAAAAGTACCCTCACGCACTAATCACTTATCACTTTGATTTCTGTTTGCACTTATTTCACTGAACTCGAAACTTTAAGTGGTTTGTACCTGAAATACGCAATTCTATCCTTTCTCAAAGTTAGTAATTGCGAAAACAGAATTACAATGTAACAGAAAAATCTAATGAAAGATAAATCAGTGGTTGGAAAGAGACTAAACACTAGATCACTCTAGAAACGTTTAGTTTCTTCCCCTAAAGAGACTAGGGAGAAGAGCAAAAAAAAAAAACGATAACGACGTTACTCGTACGCCTGGCAGGCTTGAATGAAACGTTTATCCTCTTTCTCCCTCCGTCTCTATCTCTCTCTCTCTCTCTCTCTCTTGACTTAGAACCTGAGAGAAGAGCCCAATCATATATATCGTTAAAACATATTATTGTTAAAGGAAAAAAACTGAAAAGTTCCTTTATTAGGATCAAAACCATTAAGTTAAGAAAGAATGAACAAAACGCTAGACACGGTTTTCTTACTGCAACGTGAAACCGTGAACATTCTTTCTCTATCGTAACGATAGAGTGCAAGTTGAACGTTCTGAACGTCAACAACTGCAGAGACAAAACAAAACGTTAGTTCAGCTTTGAAAACAGTACGAGACTGTCAAAGAAAATCTTTCAAACTCTGTGGCGGAAATAGCATAATATGTAAACAGGTAAAACCGAAATGACGGGCTCAAAGTTTATTAACTTCGGTAAAAGACCGCCTACTATTAGGAAGGTCGAATATAAACAAATATAAAAATTAATTTTAATGAGTTTATAATAAAAGGAAGTTAATCGAAGAGGCCTATAAGAGGCGGAGAGATATAAAAATGTTATTTTCATTAGTAAAATAAATTTTTGAATATACTTACCCGATAATCATGTAGCTGTCAACTCCGTTGCCCGACAGAAATCTAAGGAGGGATACGCCAGCTATCACAATACTAGAAGGGGGTGTACTAACAGCGCCACCTGTGGCCAGGTACTCAAGTACTTCTTGTTGACACCTCCTCAATTATTCCTCGATCCCACTGGTTCTTTATGGGGAGGAAGGGAGGGTCAATTAAATCATGATTATCGGGTAAGTATATTCAAAAATTTATTTTACTAATGAAAATAACATTTTTCAATATTAAACTTACCCGATAATCATGTAGCTGATTCGCACCCAGGGGGGTGGGTGAAAACCAGTGAACAAGATTAAAGGATAGCCAAGTATCCCCAAATTTCATATAGCAGTTATCTCTAATAACAAATGAAATAATAAGTACCTGGTAAGGAAGTCGAATTGAACCGTTACTCTGCCTCTTTTTTAAGTTCGTCTTCCTTACTGAGCGCAGCGTTCCTCTTGGAGGCTGAATCAACCCAAGGTGCTAAAGTATATAGGGTTGCAACCCCTACTAAAGGACCTCTACACAACCTTTAACCTAGGCGCTTCTCAAGAATGAATTGACCACCCGCCAAATCAAAAGGATGCGGAAGGCTTCTTAGCCTACCGTAACAACCATAAAAACAACAAAAAGAATTCAAGAGAAAAGTTAAAAAAGGTTATGGGATTAAGGGAATGTAGTGGCTGAGCCCTCACCTACTACTGCACTCGCTGCTACGAATGGTCCCAGGGTGTAGCAGTTCTCGTAAAGAGACTGGACATCTTTCAGATAAAATGATGCAAACACTGACTTGCTCCTCCAATAGGTTGCATCCATTACACTCTGCAGAGAACGGTTTTTATTAAAGGCCATCGAAGTAGCTACGGCTCTTACTTCGTGGGTCCTTACCTTCAGCAATGCAAGGTCTTCCTCCTTTAAGTGAGAATGTGCTTCTCTGATCAGAAGCCTTATATAATACGAAAGCCCATTCTTGGACATGGGTCTCGAGGGTTTCCTGATGGCACACCATAAGGCTTCTGACTGTCCTCGGAGAGGTTTAGACCTCTTGAGATAATATTTGAGAGCTCTGACAGGGCAAAGAACTCTCTCAAGTTCGTTACCTACCATGTTGGCAAGGCTAGGTATCTCGAACGATCTAGGCCAAGGACGTGAAGGAAGTTCGTTCTTTGCTAGGAATCCAAGCTGGAAAGAACATGTAGCAGACTCGGTCGTGAAACCAATGTTCTTGCTGAAGGCATGAACCTCACTGACTCTCTTAGCTGTTGCCAGGCAAACGAGAAAAAGAGTCTTGAGGGTAAGGTCCTTGAATGAAGCTGACTGGAGAGGTTCGAACCTAGATGTCATAAGGAACCTTAAGACTACGTCTAAATTCCAGCCTGGGGTGGAAAGACGACGATCTTTAGACGTCTCAAAAGACTTAAGAATGTCTTGAAGGTCCTTGTTGGAAGAGAGGTCCAAACCTCTATGGCGGAGAACTGAGGCCAACATACTCCTATATCCCTTAATCGTAGGAGCTGAAAGGGATCTCTCATTCCTAAGATGAAGCAGGAAGTCAGCTATTTGGGTCACAGAGGTATTGGTAGAGGATATTGAATTGGCTCTACACCAGCTTCGGAAGACCTCCCACTTAGACTGGTAGACCCTACGAGTGGAAACCCTTCTTGCTCTGGCAATAGCCCTGGCTGCCTCCTTCGAAAAGCCTCGAGCTCTAGCGAATCTTTCGACAGTCTGAAGGCAGTCAGTTGAAGAGCGTGGAGGTTTGGATGTAACCTGTCTACGTGAGGTTGACGTAGAAGGTCCACTCTTAGAGGTAGAGTCCTGGGGAAGTCTACTAGCCATTGTAGTACCTCTGTGAACCATTCTCTTGCAGGCCAAAGGGGAGCAACCAGCGTCAGCCGTGTCCCTTCGTGCGAGACGAATTTCTGCAGAACCTTGTTGATTATCTTGAACGGAGGGAATGCGTACAGGTCGAGATGGGACCAGTTCAGTAGAAAGGCATCCACATGAACTGCTGCAGGGTCTGGAACAGGAGAACAAAACAGAGGAAGTCTCTTGGTCATGGAGGTGGCAAACAGATCTATGGTAGGTTGACCCCACAAGGTCCAAAGTCTGTTGCACACACTCTTGTGGAGGGTCCATTCCGTGGGAATGACCTGATTCCTTCTGCTCAGACGATCTGCTGACACGTTCATATTGCCCTGGATGAACCTCGTGACTAGAGAGAGGTTTAGACTTCTTGACCAAATGAGGAGGTCCCTTGCGATCTCGTAAAGGCTCCTCGAATGGGTCCCCCCTTGCTTGGAGATGTAAGCCAAGGCTGTGGTGTTGTCCGAGTTCACCTCCACCACTTTGCCTAGCAGGAGGGACTTGAAGTTCAACAGGGCTAGATGAACTGCCAGCAGTTCCTTGCAGTTGATGTGGAGAGATCGTTGTTCCTCGTTCCACATTCCGGAGCATTCCTTTCCGTCCAAGGTTGCACCCCAGCCCGAGTCCGATGCATCTGAGAAGAGATGAAGATTGGGGGTCTGAATGGCCAAGGATAGACCCTCTCTGAGAAGGAGGTTGTGCTTCCACCACAGGAGAGTGGTCTTCATCTCTTGGTTGATAGGGATAGAGATTGCTTCCAGGGTAGAACTCTTGTCCCAATGAGCTGCAAGGTGGAATTGAAGAGGGCGGAGGTGGAGTCTGCCCAGCTCGACAAACAGGGCTAGGGACGAGAGAGTCCCTGTGAGACTCATCCACTGTCTCACTGAGCAACTGTTCCTCTTCAGCATGCTCATGATGCACTCTAGGGCTTGGCTTATCCTGGGGGCCGATGGAAAAGCCCGAAAACTCTGACTCTGAATTTCCATTCCCAGATACACGATGGATTGTGAGGGAATGAGTTGAGATTTTTCCAAATTGACTAATAGACCCAGGTCTCTGATAAGGTCTAAAGTCCAATGAAGATTCTCCAGACAACGACGACTCGAGGAGGCTCTCAACAGCCAGTCGTCTAGGTAGAGGGAGGCTCTGATGTTTGACAAGTGAAGGAATTTGGCTACATTCCTCATCAGAAGGGTAAAGACCATAGGAGCTGTGCTTAGGCCAAAACACAGGGCTTGGAATTGGTAGACGACCTTTCCGAAAACGAATCTTAGGAAAGGTTGGGGATCTGGATGAATCGGAACGTGAAAATAAGCATCTTTCAAGTCCAATGAGACCATCCAGTCCTCCTGTCTGACCGCTGCTAAGACCGACTTGGTCGTCTCCATCGTGAACGTCAGCTTGGTGACATACTCGTTGAGAGCGCTGACGTCCAGCACAGGTCTCCAACCTCCTGTCTTCTTGGCCACAAGAAAGAGGCGGTTGTAGAAGCCCGGGGATTGATGGTCCCGGACTACAACTACAGCCTTCTTCTGCACAAGAAGCGACACCTCCTGGTGCAAAGCTAGCCTCTTGTCCTCCTCTTTGTAGTTGGGAGAGAGGTTGATGGGCGAAGTGGTCAGAGGTGGTTGAAGGAAGAATGGAATCCTGTAACCGAACCTCAGCCAACTGACAGACTGTGCGTCTGCACCTCTCATCTCCCAAGCTCGCCAGAAGGTCTTGAGTCTGGCTCCTACTGTCGTCTGGAGAATCGGAGAGTCAGTGTTTTCCTTTGGATGGCTTGGATCCTTTCCTGGACTTGCCTCTGTAAGAGTCTGGACGGGAGCTTCCTCGGCTGGGGGCTCTACCACGAAAGGGCGGTATGAATCTAGTCGCAGGGGTATCAGCCACTGGGGAGCGGTAAGTCTTAGGGGCTGAGGTGGAAGCCTTAGACTTACGAGCCGAAGAAGCTACAAGATCGTGCGTGTCCTTCTGTATCAAAGCAGCCGACAAATCTTTAATGAGCTCTTCGGGAAAAATGAACTTCGAAAGAGGAGCAAACAGAAGTTGTGAACGTTGGCAAGGGGTAATGCTGGCGGAAAGGAAAGAACACAGCTGTTCTCTTTTCTTCAAAACCCCTGAGACAAACAAGGACGCTAGCTCGCCCGATCCATCTCTGATGGCCTTATCCATACATGACATTAACAGCATGGCAGAATCTTTGTCCGTATGGGAGGTTTTCTTGCTGAGGGCCCCCAGGCACCAGTCGAGAAAATTAAACATTTCAAAAGCTCTAAACACTCCTTTAAGCAAGTGATCCAAGTCCGAGAAGGTCCAACACACTTTTGAGCGTCTCATAGCAGATCTTCGAGGCGAGTCTACCAGACTTGAGAAGTCAGCCTGGGCAGAGGCAGGTATTCCCAAGCCTGGTGCTTCCCCTGTGGCATACCAAACGCTCGCTTTCGAAGTGAGCTTCGTTGGAGGGAACATGAAGGAAGTCTTGCCAAGAAGTTGCTTAGACTGCAGCCATTCCCCTAAGATCCTAAAAGCCCTCTTGGAGGATCTAGCTAGGACAAGCTTGGTATAGGAAGACTGAGCTTGTTGCACTCCCAGCGAAAACTCAGATGGTGGAGAGCGGGGTATAGCTGAGACAAAATGGTCTGGATAAACCTCCCTGAGAAGAGCCAAGACCTTGCGAAAATCAAGAGACTGTGGAGAGGGTTTGGATTCGTCCACGTCCGAAGAGGGATCAAGGTGTGCTTCCTCATCATCCGAAATCTCAACCCCAGAATGAGGCGACGGGATCGGATACGAATGCTGAACCGCAGAGTCAGAACGAGCAGGAACAACAGAGGTGGAAGGAGGAGGTGCAGCAAGTTCCTGTTCCTGTGGTAAGAGTGGAGCGTGAAGAGATCGAGGCTGTGCAGAACAAGGTAAAGTTCCCGCAAGCAGAGATGTCTGAGGTGCAGGATCAGGGTGCACGGGTAGAGCTCGGTGCAGCAGCTGAGCAGACTGACTCACAGGTGGAAGAGGTTGTTGTACCTCCACCGAGAGTTGCACCGCCGGTGGAGCAGCCAGGGGAGGAGGAGGAAGAGTGGAGTAATCCTCCTGATCCCAAACTGAAGGTTGCCTTAAAGAAGGCTGATGCTGAACAACACCGGGAACAGTGAACACAGAAACTGGTTCAACATCGTACGCCTGGCAGATGGAGCTGCGACTGGGTGCAGCGAGTGCAGGCGGGTGCAGCACAGGCTGAACAGGTGCAGGAGGTTGGTGCACCACCGGTGCAGGCGGGTGCAGCAAAGGCTGAACGGGTGCAGGAGGTTGGTGCACCACCGGTGCAGGCGGGTGCAGCACAGGCTGAACGGGTGCAGGAGGTTGGTGCACCACCGGTGCAGGCGGGTGCAGCACAGGCTGAACGGGTGCAGGAGATTGGTGCACCACAGGTGCAGGAGGTGCAGCACTCTCAGCACAACACTCACGCATCAGGTCCGAAAGCTGAGCTTGCATGGACTGAAGCATAGACCACTTGGGATCAGCAGAGACAGTAGCAGACTGAGGTAAAGCCATAACAGTGGTTGCACCACCGGTGCAGCTCTGTTGTACCTTACTCCTCTTGGGCGGAGTACAATCGCTAGAAGACTGAGGCGAGTCAGAGCTGAGCCAACGACTGCAACCTGGCTGAGCACTCGAGGGTTGGACTCTGCGTTTAAGCGGTCTAGAGACCTGAGACCAACGTTTCTTCCCCGAGAGAAGATCAGCGGACGAGCGGAAGACGGGCTCAATCGTCTGCAAGTGGGAGTGACGGTCTGTGGAAGACACGCCCGCAACCACTGAGGATGATTCTGTGCGCCTAACAAGGCCTGCCGAACCCTTATGCCCTTCGACATTGCTTCTCCCCTGGGCTTGGGAGCTTGCAAGAGGTCCCGGACTGGGAGAACGACTGGCTCGCACAGAAAAATCCCCACGCACCACACTGGCACTAACACTAGCACAAGGCACTGCACCGACACTAGCACTCGTCACAGCACTGGCACTAACTTCACCCACTGCACTCTTGGCCTTCAACTCTTTCACTTCGGCCATCAGAGACTTATGGTCACTTACCACTGACTCTACCTTATCGCCTAAAGCCTGAATAGCACGTAAAACCACTGACATATCAGGCGGAGGGCACACAGTAGGATCGGGGGTAGCCACTACAGGGGTAGGATCAGGAAGAGGATCATGAGATGAGGAAAATAAAGAAGAGTGAGAAGAACTCCTCCTAGCTCTAATTCTCTCTAACTTAGAAGAATACTTTAAAAGTCGGACAAAATCCAATTCCGAAAGACCGGCGCATTCCTCACATCGATTTTCTAACTGACAGGGTCTGTCCCTACAGTCAGAACAAGCGGTGTGAGGATCTACCGAGACCTTCGGAATACGTCTATTGCAAGACCTACAACGTCTATGGGAGGGGGCTTGCGAAATGTCAGACATTTTGTTTCAAGAGAAGTCAAAGGGAGATCCAAAAAACAAGCAAAAATTCGTTAACCGTTAAACTGAATTAAATAAAAGCTATCTAGCTAATATCAGAAGGTTTCCAGTAATGCGACAGCCGTAAATCAAAGAGAATACATCACCAAATAAGCGAGAATAAACTCGAAGACCATAAGCGTATCCCAGAACGTCTAGCCGGAGGCACGACAGAGGAATAATTGAGGAGGTGTCAACAAGAAGTACTTGAGTACCTGGCCACAGGTGGCGCTGTTAGTACACCCCCTTCTAGTATTGTGATAGCTGGCGTATCCCTCCTTAGATTTCTGTCGGGCAACGGAGTTGACAGCTACATGATTATCGGGTAAGTTTAATATTGAAAATAAATCTATAACTTTTGTTAAGCAAAATTAAGAAAGAGAGTCTATACTCTCTTAGACACCAACACTTCCGTCTAAGGGAAGGGTCGGCCATTGAAAGGTGAACGAGAGTTCATACTCTCTCGTCACCAAAATTAATCAAATTAATTCCAAAAGCTAACTAAGCTAATATAGAAGTTTTCCAGTAAAGCGACAGCCGAAATCAAAGAGAAATACTTCACCAAAGTCGTGAAAATACTCCAAGATGCATAAGCGTATCCCAGAACGTCTTGCCGGAAGCACGACAGAGGAATAATTGAGGAGGTGTCAACAAGAAGTACTTGAGTACCTGGCCACAGGTGGCGCTGGTAAATACACCCCCTTCTAGTATTGTGATAGCTGGCGTATCCCTCCATAGAATTCTGTCGGGCAACGGAGTTGACAGCTACATGATTATCGGGTAAGTTTAATATTGAAAATTATTTTATTATAAAAATAACATAATTCTTTAAAAATGGCAATGAGGATCTCAAATCCCAGCTTATTTCAAATCATAAGAATCAATTACAGGTTGGACCACATTTTCTCAGGTTGGTCATAAATCGAGAGTAATGTTCAGGAAAGGCAGAAATCTGTCTCGAAGACAGACTGTTAACATCTGAAACATTCAGATGAGATGGGTATATATCAACTTCAGTCTAGCTAAAATTACCTTTACATTTCTCATCTTGTATTCTGTTTAAAGGCAGCTTGTGAATAGCAATGGACAGTGACAGTGCCCTAGCTGGCAGGACAATGCCCTAGAGACTGACCATATATACATATGATCAGCACCCTCTCCACCTTAAGCTTGGACCACACAGGGCCAGGCAATTGCTGCTGACTCAGAAGGTAGACCTATAGGCTCCCCAAACCACCAATCCTTAGCTCACAAGGATGATGAGGTGGCAGACACTACAGGAAACTATTGACCTTCAGCATGACTCGAACCTGAGTCTGGTAAGTCACCAAGCAGGGATGTTAACAATACGTCACAAGTTTAATATACATGCACAGTGGTGTTATGTTATAATAGACAGGATTGAATCAGTGAATTAAGGGCAGGGAGGCCATTCAGCATCCATGTCCAGAAGGGGGAAACCTGCCAGACACAAAATTATATAACCATAACTTGAGATAAAAAGAAAAATTCTTTTGCGAATCTAATAAATTCAAGTAACATACATCTGCAGTAACATGCAAAGGTTGTTTATGCCTCTAAGCATGAATTGATAAACATACTACCTATGTGGCTGGTCGTTAAAATTGAATTTGAAAGTAGAGCTTCATGCCACAAGGTTACTTTAGATTTGGAGGTAGATTAACTGGTGACGTATATTTTCACGATATTATTATGAGCTAAGCTACAACCCTCATTGGAAAAGCAGAATGCCATTAGTCCAGATGCTCCAACAGGGAAAACTGCCTAGTGACGAATGAAAACAAGGAAATTAACTAAAAGAGAAGTAAGGAGCAATCAAAATAAAATGTTTCAACAACAGTAACATTAAAGTAATTTCATATATAAACTAAAATGCTAAAAAAGAAAAATAGAAAAATAAATGATAAGTGTGCCTGAGTGTACCCTGAAGCAAGAGAACTGTACTCCAAAATAGTGAAAGACCATGGTACAGAGGCTTTGGCACTACCTAAGACTAGAAAACTACGGTTTGATTTTGAAGTACCGTTCTGCTTAACATAGCTAGTTGCTTTTTTACCCTTACCAAGAGGGAAGTAGCCACTTAACATTTACAGTGCAGTAGTTAACCCCTTGAGCAATGAAGGATTGTTTGGTATTCTCAGTGTTGTCAGGTGTATGAGGACAGAGAATTGCGTGTAAAAAATAGGCCAGACTATTCAGTGTATGTGTAGGAAATGGGAAAATAAGCCGTAACCAGAGAGAAATACAATGTAGTACTGTAGTGCCTGGCCAGTCAAAGGACCCAATAAATATCTAGCAATACAGTATCATCTCAACAGTTGATCAATATTCTCTGAATTTCACTTCAAAATAATATTTTCTCTTCTGTTGTATTAAAGTTCTGATAGACTTACGACCATGATAATACATACATGAATCAATACCAGTGTCCCTTCAGATGGGAAAATATGGTCTCCCTAGTTTATGATACTAGCCTGATATTCAAATGTTCACTATCTCGACTGACTATTCTATTTCATGTTATATACAAATCCTGGGTTGAATTACAAGGCCAGAGGTCAGCAGCATCATAATTATCTAAATTGTAAAAAATTATATTTAAAAAATATCAAAAATTTTAAACAATTTTTATTTTTCCTAACATACTCGCCGAGAACTACTTTCCTTAGGAGTCACTTGGTGACCTCTCAATCTCGACCAAGATTTTCCCGCCGTTATCCCCCTATCCCGCTCTGTATAGTTTCTACCCCGGCCGCCAGGATGTTCCCTGAGGGCAGGATCAGGGCAGGTCACAGCCTATCCGGGTCAGCATCGCCATTAAGTTCGACGTTTAGCCCAACTCGGCAATGGAAGGATGGCACTCGGGGACGGAAGGGAGGGCCATTACCCGGAAAGTAATTCTCGGTGAGTATGTTAGGAAAAATAAAAATTGTTTAAAATTTTTGATTTGTTCCGACACAATATACTCACCGAGAACTACTTTCCTTAGGAGACTTATACCTTAGGAGGCGGGAGAGCCATACTGCCACTTGGTCCGGCACATAGTGCCTGGAGGGCTAAGGAATGTGGGGTCTATCAGAGAGCGGATAGAGGGTAACTGCGGAACCTTACGCTTATTATTTAAGACTCACCTCTTAACATCTTCTCTACTGAATTTTCTCCTGATGAAGTAGGGACGAGTCTATTCTCCGTTGGGGACATCTTCTAGCCTACCGCTACACAGATTGGAGGGTGGCGATGACTGTCCCAATGGAGAATCCATCCAAGGACTTTCTTGAATAGTCCTTGAGATAGTGGGCAGTGAAGGTCGACTGGTGCGACCAAGTGCCAGCCTGTAGGATCTGTCCCACCGCCATGTTTCTCTCAAAGGCCAAGGAAGTGCTCAGGCCCCTGATGTCATGGGGCGGGGAGTGCCTGGCACTGCCATCTTGTCCTCTTCATAAGTCCGAGCGATGACTTGTCTCAGCCAGAAGGAAATAGTGTTCTTGGAGACCTGCTTCTTATTAACACCCGGGGAGACGAAGAGGTTCTTGGCACCTGGTCGGAGATGAGCCGTCCTTTCCAGGTACTTCCTGAGCGTCCTTACTGGGCATAACTTCAGGTCTTCCGTATTGCCTGTCTTGGGAATGGCCGGAATTGAGAAACCTTCAAACTTCGGGTCCCAGACTGCTGGGTTCTGAGTCTTCGCTACAAAGGAGGGTACGAACTTGAAGGATACCTCCCTCCACCCTTTGGAGTGTGCAACGTCGTAAGACAGACCATGGATCTCACCTACTCTCTTAGCTGAAGCCAAGGCTAGCAAGAAAACGGTCTTGAGGGTGAGGTCTTTGTCTCCGATGTCTTTGAGGGGTTCAAAGGGAGGACGACTTTGCATTTTCAGGACCTTGGCCAGGTCCCATCTGGGCACTCTCCTGGCTTGAGGAGGACAGGACTGCTCGAAACTTCTAATCAGCATCGCTATGTGTCTCGAGGCCCCCAGGTTGATGCCTTTCAGGAGAAAGACCTGGCCTAAGGCTGCCCGTACTCCTTTAATAGCTGGGATTGACATCCCTATTTCATCCCTAAGGTACACGAGAAAATCAGCTATGTCAGGGACCGAAGCTTTAAGAGGTCTTATGTGTTTTTCCGAGCACCACTTCGTAAAGGCGGCCCACTTCGCCTGGTATACCACGGTAGAGGATTTTCTTAGGTATAGGGACATCCTCTTAGTTGTGGAGGAGGAGTACCCCTCCTTCTTCAGAAGCCGCTCGATAGTCTCCAGGCGTGAAGGCGAAGAGAGAGAGGGTTGTCGTGGAACTTGAGGAAGTGAGGCTGACGCAGCAGATCTGACCTGGGGGGCAGAGGCCAAGGCGGTTGGCTTGCCAGGTCTTTTAGATCCGCGAACCACTCCCTCTCCGGCCACCAGGGCGCTACCAAAGTCATCCTTAGGTTTTGGGATGCTCTTACTCTGTTGAGCACCTGCCTTAACAGCGTGAAGGGGGGAAAGGCATATACGTCCAGGTTGTCCCACTTGTGCTGGAAGGCGTCTTCTAGGGCTGCTCTTTGGTCTGGCACCGGGGAGCAATAGACCGGTAGCTTGGCGTTGAGCTTTGTTGCGAAGAGGTCCATCACCGGGGAGCCCCAGCATTGAATGATGAGTCTGGCTACTTCTGGGTGTAGGGACCACTCCGTCCCTACTATCTGACCCATTCTGCTGAGGCCGTCGGCTAGCACGTTTCTTTTCCCGGGGATGAATCTCGCTAGCAGTACCACCTGTTGCTCGTCCGCCCAATGCAGGATGTTTATGGTGAGGTCGCACAGTTCCTTCGATCTCATGCCGCCTTGCTTCTTTATGTAGGCTACCACCGTGGCGTTGTCGCACATTAAGGCCACGGTGTTTCCCCTCAACCGACTTGCAAAGTGCAGACATGCCTTCTGTACTGCTTTTAGCTCCAGGACGTTGATATGGAGATGCCTTTCGGTCTCCGACCAGGTACCGCTTGCTGTCTCCTCCCGAAGGTGGGCTCCCCACCCTAGGCTGGAGGCGTCTGTGAACTGGAGGAACTCGGGGGGAAAGGACCCGAGGGGCATCCCCTTGAGGGAGTTCGACTGGCAGCACCACCATTCCAAGGCTGCTCTCGTGTCCGGAAGGACCGGAATCAACGCCTTCTGAGCGCCTGTCTGGGACCAGAGGCCCTTGAGGATCCATTGCACGGGTCTGAGCCGCATCTTCCCTTGGGGAACCAGTTTCTCTAATGAGACCAGGTGACCTATTAGTCTCTGCCAGTCCTTCGCCCTCCTGGAATGCTCCGACAGGAACGGCTGAATGATGTGATTGAGGTTCCGTATCCTGTCTTCCGAGGGGAAGGCCTTCCCCTGCACGGTGTCCAACGTCATACCCAAGTACCCCATTCTGTTGGATGGAGTTAGGTTCGACTTTTCCAGGTTGATAATGATTCCCAGATTCCTGCAGAACTGGAGGAGGTCCTTCCCTTGCTCTTCCAAGAGGGCCTTTGAGCTGGAAAGGAGCAATCAGTCGTCCAGGTATCTGATGAGACGGATACCCCGTTCGTGAGCTCATACTGAGACCGTCGCGAAGACCCTCGTGAATACTTGAGGGGCCGTCGACAGGCCGAAGCAAAGGGTCCTGAACTGCAGGATCTGGGAGCCCCATTTTACCCGGAGGAACTTCCGACTCGACGGGTGGACAGGGATCTGGAAATACGCGTCCTTGAGGTCGACCGTCATCATGTAATCTTTCTCCCTCAAGGACATCAGGATGGATTTCGGGGTGTCCATCTTGAAGCTCGTCTTCTTGACGAACTTGTTGAGGGCCGACAGGTCTATCACGGGTCTCCACCCCCCCGTTGCTTTCTCCACCATGAACAGGCGGCTGTAGAAGCCTGGCCCTGGGAGAAGGACTTCTTCCATGGCTCCCTTCTCTAACATGGAGGCAACTTCTTCTTGAAGGGTGGCCCTTTTCAATGGGTCCCTGGGAGCCAACCATTCTGTCTGGGTGGCTGGAATAAGAGGGGGAGGATCCGCTATGAAGGGGAGCCTGTAGCCTTCTTTCAGGACGGACACCGTCCAAGCATCCGCCCCTTGTGTTTTCCATGCTTGCCAATGAGGTCTGAGGCATCCCCCAACCCGAGGCTTGGGCGGGAGTAGGGGGCCTCTCCCTCTACCTTCTCCTAGAGGGGCGGCCTGATCTGCCTCTCTTCGAGGCGGAGTAACCCGACCTGAAGGAGCTGGCAGAAGCTGGTGCTCCCCTGCGGGAGGGCTGCGGAGTTGTTGTCCAGGAGGAGGAAGGGGCGTCCCTCCTCGAAGAGCTGGGGGCGGCCTGAGGAGTCACGGCGCTATCCGAGACTGATCTCCTGTATGGCGGCTTTCTGGAAGATGTTTGTCTGGGGACGTTGGTCTCTCTCCTCTTGGACACCTTCTCCATTAGCACTTCTAGTTCCTTCAGAGGGAACAGCGACTCACCCCCTAGGGGTAGGCTACGCACAACTCGGGCTTCCCTGTCTGGGATTTTCCTTGGCAACTTAGAGAGCACTGTATCCCGTTTTCTAAGCATCCAGTTGGCCGTCAAGGAGAGTGCTTGGTAAGCCAGAAACTTGAGGGTTTTCCCCTCGGAGGTGAGAAGGTCCGTCAGGAGAGACTGTTGCTCAGGATCTTCGGGGTCTGTGGTGGCTTGTACATTCACCAACGTGGAGGCCCACCACTCCAGCCATGAGGAGACGTTCACCAGGTCCCTTGACATCTCCTCCATCATAGCGGCTTCCGTGGGTGAGAAGGAAACGGGCTGAAGAGGCCCTTGCGTCCGAGCCGCCTTGTCCCAGGATGTCCAAGGCTGGGTCCACCCTACAGGGACCTGGGCGCCGTCCATCAGGAATATACACCTTCCCCTGTGACTTGAGACCTTGGAGTAGTTTGGAGGCACTCTGGGACTTGGGGGCCTCCGCACTGCTGGCCACCAAGTTATCTATGTACTCTTGTCCCAGTACTAGGTCTGGGGCGAGAGAAAGGGCCAGGGAGGGCTTCGGCAGGGCGTCGTGGTGAGTGAATCTCAGGAGGCTCGACCTCCAGGAATTCACCTTAGGCGCCGAGGGTTCCGCGATACCATGGAGCCTCCTGATGAGACCTACCACCCTTCTGTAAGCGGAGTCCTCCGACGGGGAAGCGTCGCCTCCGTCGGCCGAGGCCTCCGCCTGGCGTGGGGGAGCCGGGTTGCTTGGACGGTAGACCGGGCGTTCTCCCCTTGGTTCCAGGGGGGTCGACCCGTAACCGTAAGGCGCTCCGTACGCGGGTGGATCTCGCCGTAAGGCGGGTGCCACCGGCTCAGGGAGGACCCTTGGCTGCCCCAAGGCTCTGGAAGCGGAGGACACGGTCCCGGTGGGATGACCCGACAACGGGAACCGGTCCTTCCTGCTCGATGACCGCACCAGCTGGGCTGGTTTGGTCAGGCTGCCTTCTCGGAAGCGCGTCTCCCCCCGCTGGGCGGGGTGAACCGGAGGCCTCGAGGACTTATGCTTAAGAGCGAGGTCCTTCCTGCGTGGCAGGTCGAGCGGGTCCAGGCTGTGCGTAGGGAGCGACAGCCTAGGGGCTCGTTCACTGGACCGAGAGTCTGGAGAGTGGAGCCTTCTGGACTCCTGAAGGGACGTAGACCCATTCGCCGCCGGGAGAGGCATCCCTCCTATACTTACGGGAGTGAGAGCGGGGGCGCTTCCTGCTGTGTCGCGACCTTGACCTGGAGCGGGAACGATCGCTTTCGGCCCGCTCTCTCTTCCGGTGTCGTTTCTCCCTGACTTTTCCCCCGGAGGATGAATCCACCTCTGAAGAGTCTGAGGGCGCCACGTTCCTCGCGTAACGGCTGCTCGCGTGATGCGTGGGGGAAGCTCTTCGCCGTCGGGAGTCCGAGACAGGATGTTAGAGGAAGTCTTCGGGAACTGCTGTGGAGATCGAGGGCACTGAGTCTACTCCATCCCTGCTAAGAGGCCAGGGGCCCAGGGTCACGTCCATCCTTAGCGGTGACCTCCCCGGAGTTTTGGGCAACTTCCACCCGAAAGCACTGCTACTCGGGTGGCGAACTCTAGCGTGGTTGTCCTCCGGCGGGGGAGAGCCCGACACACCGGCCCACGAGGGCGGTGGGGACTCCGATATAACAACACTGCCCCATACGGGGTCTTCCGAGGACGCGTGATCCCCTGCCACGTGGCCTGATTCACCCGAAGCACTACCGGACCCTTCGTTCTCTCTAGAGGGGCCTGCCCTTGGTTCTTCCCTCACACTGGGTTCACCGGGAAGAACGCTATGGCTAATTACAATACTGGGGGCTTGGTGCCCACTCCTCTGCGAAGGCGACGGAGAAGCCGAGGCTTCGTCGGACCGATCACTGACCGACTGTAAAGACACGCCACTCACTTTCTTGGGGGAACGCTTAGACGACGACTTCTTCTTGGTACTGTACCGTACCCACTGTATGCCGTCCCAACTTACGCACTCCGGACACGTGTCCGAGGAGGAGCAAACTTTACCCCTGCACATGGAACAAAGGGAATGAGGGTCCACTTCTGGCTTAGAGAGGAAAGCCCCACACGACTTTCCGGCTCTAGGACCAGGGCAACGACGGACATGCTCCATCGTTCGCACACGAAGGGCCAACACTATCGAGTTACAAGCACACTGGGATATACGCAAGGGGGACGTACTGAAACCCTTGCGAATAACGCACTACGCAGAAAAAACACAAGTCCCCACACTGGAAACACGTGGAATCACAAACGCGCCAAAGGATCGAGAGAGCGAGATGTTTCACATCTCACGACCAAGAACTTAATGGCGATGCTGACCCGGATAGGCTGTGACCTGCCCTGATCCTGCCCTCAGGGCACATCCTGGCGGCCGGGGTAGAAACTATACAGAGCGGGATAGGGGGATAACGGCGGGAAAATCTTGGTCGAGATTGAGAGGTCACCAAGTGACTCCTAAGGAAAGTAGTTCTCGGTGAGTATATTGTGTCGGAACAAACTGGTATTTTAGAAACCACATTCACTCACTGCATACCATTCCTATATTAATCAAACTATTGATAAAAGGAAATAAAATATAATTAAAGATATATATTTTAAGCAGATACTCAGCATAAGTACCTACACCATCATCATAAAATTTCTGCAACAAATTTACCATGAGATTACATTTCGAATGTCAATTTTCAAAATTTTGACACGCAAAAATGTGTTCAAACAGTAAAATATATCAAAATGAGCAGACACACTTTCAGAGCTAGTCTGATACTTGTGGGGGGCTGCTAAGACCGATACATACTGTGATCAAACCCATTTTGTTTTCTCTGAAGGGCAAGAAGTGTAGAGTATTTATTTGCCAAAACATCAGCCTATCCTCCCTTTTCCATGAGAGTGAAGAGCCATATTTGCTAATTCTTCACTGAGAGCAGTTTCTTTAGCTGTCCAATCTGGATTGGATCAGTTGGTACCCTTTGGTTCTGGAAGTCAAACCCCTCCAGATCCCTCTACCATCTCCAGTGCTGTTCAAGGTTGTTCAAAAGATGACCGTCATCTCTTCCTCTTGGATAACGAAAACCCTTCAGGTCATAATTTTCTCGCCATCGCGACTCAAAAAAAATTCGGAGTTGCGAGGGAAAGAATAGACTTAATAGAAGAGTACAATATTTGTCTTACTGGAAACAATGGGTTGCATTTCTTTCTTTATTTCACTACACAATCAAGTTCTAGCCTCTACAACTATTGCCTCATGTTTAAGCCGGCACCAACTAGACCCATTGCTTATGCTTTTGATATCGAACTCAATAGCGAGCTTTTCAGTAAGATATCGAAGGCTTGTGCGAATTGAAACCTAATGCTCCTTCCAAGGCTATTCCATGGTTGTTTGATAAATTCCTGCACTTTGCCTCATTGATAGGTAATGCCCCTGATTTTCTGAGGTCTCTTACTCAAAAGTCTATCTTTTTGTTGCTATGGCTTCAAGTGCTAGTCAGTGAGATTGTGGCAGTTTTAAGGATGTGGCCACATTGAATTCCTGGATTTGGGGGAGGTAAACCTTTTATTTTTTTATTACTACTACTACTACTACTAGCTAAGCTACAACCCTAGTTGGAAAAGCAAGATACTATAAGCCCAAGGGCTCCAACAGCGAACAAAAGCCCCGTGAGGAAAGGAAATAAGGAAATAAATAAATGATATAAGTAATGAAAATCAAAATAAAATATTTTAAAAACATTAACATTAAAACAGATATTTGAATTATGAACTATAAAAGGATTTATGCAAGCCTGTTCAACATAAAACCACTTGCTGCAAGTTTGAACTTCTGAAGTTCTACCGATTCAACTACCCGATTAAGAAGATCCTTCCACAACTTAAATAAAACTTCTAGAGTACTGTGTAGTATTGAGCCTCATGATTGAGAAGTCCTGACTATTAGAATTAACTGCACACCTAATATTACGAACAAGATGGAACTGTCCAGGAAGATCTGAATGCAAAGGATGGTCAGAATTATAAAATATCTTATGCAACATGCATAATGAACTAATTGAACGACGGTGCCAGAGATTATCTACATCAAGAATAAGAAATTTAATAGACAGTAAGTTCCTGTCCAACAAATTAAGATGAGAATCATCAGCTTAAGACTAGACAAAAGAACAATACTCGAAACAAGGTAAAATGAAAGAATTAAAACACTTCTTCAAAATAGATTGATCACCAATAAGCCAATTTTCTGTGCAATTGAGGATGACACAGACCTAACGTTTCTCAAAAATAAATTTGCTGTAGAAAATCACACCTTAAGTTTTAAAAGTCATATAAAGTAAAAGAAACATTACCAATGCTGAGATCCGGATGTTGAGGAGCCACCGTCCTTGACCTACTTACAATCATACTTTGAGTTGTTAGGATTCAACTTCATACCACATAATTAGCACAATGCACTAATTTTAGCTAGATCTCTATTAAGGGATTCAGCCCCCCCAGATCTACATTCAGGAGATGGAATCTATGTAAAGAGAGTAGCATCATCTGCATGTGCAACAACTTGTTTTCTAGCCTAAACCACATGTGTATATTACTATGAAAAATAATGGGCCAAGAACACTAACCTGAGGAATGCCAGATATCACATTCCTATACTTACTATGGTGCCCATCAACAACAAATTGAGATCTATTACTGTACTTGAAAAATCAATAATAAAGCTAAGAAACGACCCACCCACTCCCACCTGTTTGAGTTTGAAAACAAGGGCCTCATGATTAACACTGTCAAAGGCAGCACTAAAATCAATGCCAATCATACAAACTTCCTTACCACGATAAAGGGATTTTTGTAAAGCATAGGAGATTGCAAGAAGAGCATCACATGCTTCAAGGCCTTTACGAAAATCAAATTGCAAACTGGGGAATAGATGATTACTTTCAGCAAACCCATTAAGACGTTTTGCCAAAAGACGTTCAAAAACTTTAGATAATATGGGAGTGATGGAAATTGGGCGGTGATCAGTTGGACTCGAGCTACCACAAACACATTTACATAAAGGAGTAACATTACCAACGCTCCAACAAATGCTGAAAGCTCTTCTTCTTGCTAACTTGCGCAAAATAACAGATAACTTTGGAGATGAGAAATCTGCACTCTTTATAAAAAACAAAGGAAAAATACCATTTTGGGTCTACACCTCCACAAGCATCAAGCTCCATCAACAGAGCTTTAATTTCATGAGATCGAAAAGCTAGGCTAGTTAGTTTAGCCTCGGGTAAACAAGATTGACTGTCAAAAACATCAGCCAAAAGGGTTGCCTTTTCCTTTGGACAGTGAGTCACTGAGCCATCTGGTTTAAGTAAAGGAGGAACTGTTGCATCTACACCAAAGAGTGCAGATTTAAGGGTAGACCACCATTTATGTTCCCGAGTTGTACCAGAAAGGGTTTCTTTTATGGTTAAATTGTATTCCTTTTCAGCTGAGGCATAAACTCTGAGCATAAGCTCTAAGCAGAGTATAGTTAATCCAGGTCAAATCTACCCTTCCAAAGATGATAGGCCTCCTGCTTCTCCAAATGAGCATGTCTACAATCATCATTTAACCATGGTTTGTCCTTCACTCTGTACATTAGCACACGAGAAGGGATATGCCTATCAATCATGTTGACTAGATTCTCATTCAAAGGGACAACAGGATCTACACTATTATATAATTGTGACCAATTCAAGCACAAAAGATCATGGAAAATCCCTTCTGCTTGAGATTTCATATAAATTTTACAAGAGTATGATACATCAGGGACAGGCTGCTCAGTCTTCACTAATAGTGAAATCAAGGCATGATCAGATGTCCCGACTGGAGAACCAACCTTACTAGTTATAACGTCCCCCAGGGGAGTCAGTGTATACGAGGTCCAAGCAATTACCAGACATATGAGTACCTTTACTTTTGATTTGCTCACAGCCTGATTCAGTGTAAAGCTCTTAAGCCATGGCGATCCGTAGGAGATAAAACTTAACCACTCCCTACGGTGGGCATTAAAATCACCAAGGACAGAAAAAGCCTTTCTTTCTATATATATATATATATATATATATATATATATATATATATATATATATATATATATATAGTAATTTCTTGTACATGTGGACAGAATTACTATGCAAGACTACAAACTGAGTTGAACATATAAAATGTGGCCCAAAAAGGGCTTGAAAGGTTGCCCATACCGGCTTTATTCTTTTATTCGGTTCCATCCTTCAATATACTATTTCAGAGGTAGTAGGTTGGCCAAGGTACCAGCAACCCGCTGAAATACTACCGCTAGTGTATTATGAGTACTTTGACTGGGCAGTCAGTACTGCATTGGATCGTTTCTGGTTATGGTTTATTTTCCCTTTGCCTACACGCAACTGACAAAGTTGCCAAACAATTCTTCACCTACGGGGTTAACTACTGCACTGTTATCGTTCAGTGGCCACTTTCCTCTTGGTAAGTGTAGAAGAGACTTTAGCTATGGTAAGCAGCTCTTCTAAGAGACGACACTCGAAAATTTAACAATAGTCCTCTAGTCTCGGGTAGTGACAAAGCCTCTCTACCATGGTCTTCCACTGTTCTCTTGCTTGAGGGAACGCTATTTTATCTTATTTCTCTTCCACTTACAATAAAGTTTCTAGTTTATTTAGGAAAAATTTATTGTAATGTTAGTTAATATCCTTTATTTTTCCTTATTTCCTTTCCTCTCTGGGATATTTTCCCTGTTGGAGCCCCTCCTGCTCTCCCATCTATGGTTGTAGCTTACCAGGTGGTAGTAATAATATTATTCTGCAATTTAAGTTTATTCATGAATGGCAGAGGCAAGGGACAATGCCCTACTGACTGACCATAATACATACGACTAATGCCTACGCCGACTCTCCCCAAAGTTAAAACCAGAAGGCCAGGCAATGACTTCTAATGACTTAGCAGATAAGACACCTATAGGATTCCTCCATCCATAGCGAGGTTGCAGCAACCAAAGGAACGAAAGTCTGAGCAGGACCAACACCAGTGTGGCTATCACCAGGCCACCAGAATGATTTCAACAGGTACTAATTTAAGATAGTACCCATGCCTATATGCTAGAATAGTTTTCTTTATTATCAAAAAGTTTTATTTTGAGCCATGACCAAATGCCTAATGGAGCACCAAAAGCATCTGAGAATAGATCATTGTTTTCAGTAATGGCTTCTATACTGAAAGGGTTCCGACTTTTTTGTGGTTTAAGTACTGATAATAGTAGCCAGGATTCCAACAACTTTCTACAAATCCTTTTACACATTGGCTTCAGAAATAGAAGAGCGAAATGGTCACTGACTTCCACAGATTTCTTTTTGTGAAGTTACCAGATCAAGCAGTCCAAGGCAGACAGGAGGCATGTGCAAGTGAATGTATGACTTGGGTCAGACACTTGGCAGAGGGCAGTCAGATATGCGTCTGGAATCAGTCGGGCAGCCATCCATTGCCTCAAAAAAAGGGCATGAACGCTTCAATGATTTACCCATTTCCTAAACTATGGCGTCATCTATACTCTTGTGCACCCGCTGTGCATTTGCCCTCATGTGGAGGGGCCTTCAAGTAGGAAACCTCATTATATGGACATTTACTAACCATATAAAATCCGGGTTTACCTAGATTGCTATAGTGGTTTCTGGGGACATGGTCTAGTATTTTTAGCTTGTGATATTCATTACTTCTAGTTAATTAGGTGTTGCGGTTATTCACATACATTAAAAAAAAGACCCTGTATAATTAGTGCGTTTCAAACTATTAAAATCCCTTATTACCACTAACTTAGTCTATAAATTCTTTCCTTCCCTGGTATCCCACCTTCACCAGTGGAGTCCGTAACCTGAACACAAGGGAAGACCCATATGGAAATACACATTTAAATTCCATGCTCATCTAATGTTTATATAAATACCATTATCCTCTCAAAAGAATGTGATAAAATGGATAACTAATAGTCCTGGCTTCCAAGCCACAACACATTGCTTCACTTCTAGCTCACAACAGGAAGCATGTCTTATTACTTTACGAGGAGTGCAACGAATGATAGAAAGGTCAATAGACCGAACTTCTCAAATACGCAACATGAACATCAGGAGTAAAACAAAAAAGAAATGAATGGTTAACATTCATCTTTATGTTCTGCAGCATTTAAAATTGAATCCCTCTCTTTAATGGGAGACTTTCAGGACTAAATTTTCGAGAAAACCCAATTTCTGTCAAGAAAAAATATCATCTACCATCAATGTGATACCTTCGCTCCTTTCATACTTATTTACAAGATTTTTGTAAAAAGAAAATTGAAGGAAGGACCAGACCTGATAAGACAAACCACATCTAGTTCCTTTGTCCAGTTTAACCTTGTTGCAAATGCTTTATGTTGAACAGGTTGGAAAGTCATAATCCTTAGCATATATGACAAAGTATTTTTCTAATTTTCAACAGTTTATTCATTATTCCTTTCCTACAGTACAAAACAAAATATTAATAATTAATAACCTAAATCCGGGCCTCATTCAAACAACAATTAATATATTAAGTGAACTTTAATTGTACCAATTATTTGAAAATCTTTCCTTGATTAAACTTGCGACCCTTATTGTCCGTGCCATTCCATTTGAAATATTGATCGACGAGCTTCTTGGTTTCGTCTGAATCGGGGTCTAGCTTCTTCCAATCATACGACTCGTAATCGATAGTCCAGTCATCGCAAAGCTTGAAAGAGAAAGTAGTTAGGATAGGTTAATCATATATAACAAGACATTTACTATTAATTTCACATTCAAATCTAAAGGTGGACATAAGATAGATGTTTTTCATAAATTCTATCATTGCAAAGGGAAGACATCTATTCACATCAGTAGGGACTCCTTCCCATAAAATTTATTAGTTTGTGAACATATTCCAAGACAGGCAGGTCCCAGCGACCCCCCCCCAAAAAAAACATTAACAAATAGAAGACAAGATACTTTTCACAAGGAGTATTCAATAATTAGCAAGCACTACTACATAAACAAAGTACAGGTATATAGATTATATCTATAAAAAAAAAAAAAAAAAAAAAAAAAAAAACCAGTACAATATACAAAATTATCAAAAAACTTACTGGGAAGCATAGCTCGTGGCCTCTCCAGACCCAGATACCAGAAATATTATTAGCGCCGTCTTCTCCAAATACGCACATGGAAGCGAAGGCATTCTTACGGAGCTTATCTACTCGCTGGAACATACCTGCGAAAAGACAACCAGTGAAAAAATTGTCCATCTATTTTTCAGATATGGACTATTAAATAATTTCATTATTTCGAAAAATTTTAGTTTCAAATATTGCACGACAAACTGGCCCACACTTACCACCAATAAGATTACAGGTCATGAACACCTTGGCTAGCTCATCAGCATACCTGTTGAAAATTTATTTATTTAGTCCAACATATTAGTTCCACAGACCTAAATGTCTAAGAAAAAAAAAAAAGGGGGGGGGGGTTGCATATACAATTTCCCATTTTCTTAACATGTTAGTTACATTTCTTATATTTCAGACATGGGGTCTGACAATTCCTAATTTTGAATTTCTGGAAAAAAAAAAAAAAAAAAATTGTAGCTCCAATTGAATGTCATTTAAACCTGTTCGTCCCCAGGACAAATTTAATTTTGTTTGCAAAATCTAAGAAAATGGATATTACTATTCTTTGCTAAGCTACAACCCTTGTTGGAAATGCAGGAGGCTATAGCTCTAACAAGGAAAACAACCTAGTGAGGAAAGGAAATAAACTACACAGAAGCAACAAATTTAAAATCAATTTGGAGAGAACTTTTATATTTTTCCCAGCATACAAACCCTTTGCTATTTATAGAGGTTATTACTTTAGGCAAAGCTGAAAGACTAGCCAAGACAATTTTAACGATTGAGCGGGGTTGTTGGTCTACCCCCCCCCCCCAATAACTAGCATAGGGGTAGTTATCCCACGCTAAATTGTCTTAGCTAGTATTTAAGCTTCGCCAAAAGTAATAAACCCTATAAATAGCAAAGGGTTTGTATTTGTGCCAGAACAAAATATTTCAGGAACAATAACATCAACATAAATCATTCATGTATAAAAAAAGAAGAGGAGGAGAGAAGTGTGCCCGAGTGTATCCCCAAACAAGAGAACTTTACCCCAAATAGTGGAAGACTAAAAAATTATAAGACTGAGAACTATGGGATAATATAATCTTATGGACGATATAAAAAATTCTAATTTCAGTTTGAATTCACCCTGATACAAAGCACTAGTCTGAAAACACCAAACCGTATATTACTCACTTGTATTCACAATACCAAATTGAATAATGATCTTTGTCAAACTTCTCCCAGAAGTATGGCACAGACTTTTCTTCGTCATTGTTAGAATAAAACCGCTTGAAGTCATCCATATTGAAGTCTCTGAAAAAAGAAGAGGGAAAATTCATGAAATTTTATAGCCACAGTAACAATCACCTCAAATTCCAAACATAAATCGTTAATAAAACATTTCAAACAGCATATGAAATCACTATTCAAGTCATGATAAAAAGGACTTCAAAAATTCGGTTAATCTTCGCAACATACAAATCCAGAAAAAGGCTTTTAGTCGTTCGCTGAAAATCGCACCTGTATCGCTACATTAGTTGAAACAATAGCTCACATTTCTCTCTCGGACTAAATGTTCAGCTCACCAAATTACTAAATGTTAATTTATATTTTGGATTATATTAAAAATTTTAAAGTATAGGCTGCACACCAGACGCACAGGTTATTCAACCAAGTAAAATACATAATTTGGTAAAATCTAAGTATCAAAAATAATTCTCATCTGCTAGACTAAATCAAAATCTAGAAAACAATGACACCATAATTAGCAAGTTGAAACTGTTCAATGAGATGCTACACAAGATTTCTTTACTTTGCTATGAACAAGCTAGGCAAGGTTGAGTTTTAACATGGCAATTATACACAACCCAACCCATAACAGTTATCACATTTCTTACACTTACTCAAGTCCCTTAGGAACAAATTCTACAGGATAACAATGTATGCAAATACTTTAGCCACTAATAATCCCCAATTCTTGGTATCATTGTTTCTTCACTGGTTTCTCTACAGCAATTTTTGCAAAGAGGCGTAGAGCGAAGATTTCCTTTACCCTCAGATTGACCCCATAATTGCATAAATGCTATCAGGGAACACTTCCGAGGGGTGTATGTCTTTGAAAATGTACTAATTATGTAACTATTTCCTATTCCTTATCGGCTGGCCTTGGCAATTGTTTCTTCACAAGTTACTATATGACAAGTAATACACAATTATGTGACTATTTCCTATTCCTTATCGGGTGGCCTCGGCAACTGTTTCTTCACAAGTTACTCTATGACAAGTAATACACAGAGTCGTAGAGCAAAGATTTCTTTTGCCCTCAGATTGACCCCATTATTGTAAGAACAACAAGGGAACACTTTCTCAGGGTTGCAGAATATTTTCCAGTGGCCAACTTACTCGGTATAACATATGTCCTAAACGCCGAATTATATCAATTTAAAAAAGTACAGTACACCTCTTCAATATCGTGCATGTCTTTGAAAATGTACTAATTATGTAACTATTTCCTATTCGTAATCGGCTGGCCTCGGCAATTGTTTCTTCACAAGTTACTCTATGACAAGTAATACACAGAGTCGTAGAGCAAAGATTTCTTTTGCCCTCAGATTGACCCCATTATTGTAAGAACAACAAGGGAACACTTTCTCAGGGTTGCAGAATATTTTGCAATGGCCAACTTATTCGGTATAAAATGTCCGGAACCCCGCTTTATATCAATTTAAACAAGTACAGTAGACCTCTTCAATATCATGCATTAATACATGTTAATCACAATATTAACTTACCTGGTATATCTACTACAGTATATTAAAAACTAAAATCAATCATATTCACAAGACTTATTTTTTTTGTTAGTTCCTTAACTAAGACAACACAGAAAACCCATGTCATCAACTCTGAGGAACACACCACCAGCAACTTGTACCTCAGCTTCATCAGAACGATGAGAAAAGAGGGCCGTCACTGGTGACTTACTTTGCCACACTTGTAACACAAAAAAAATTCACAACTTAATTTGCTGACTTAAAAATGTGGCACTGTTAAACAACCAAAATTAACGTACATAAAAATATCAATCCACTGCTTTTCAAGAACCCCACCATATTGCACTGATCTTTCTAGCAATTAATGAACCAGTTTGGGGTTCCCGACACATAAAACAATAGCATTATCTGGTTAACAAGTTTCCTGCGACGGCCCTTTTAACAGACATTCCTCTACTGCATCGGTAGTCTAAACGCAACAGCTTCAATTACCTCCTAGATATCGAAGAGTGACACTAGTGTATCTCTCTCCCCTACTAGACTGTGGTGACCCACGGGTGGGTCCCAGCGCATAGAAACAACAAATATTTGGTTGATGCAAAGGGACCCATCAGTGGATCACACTTGATTCTCAAAGTGTTATATAATCAATATTCACAATTTATTTACATATACATATTGCTTTTACAGGTTACCATAAATACTTCAAGCTTTCATGGAGGCAAAAAAGGGCTAGATAATAAAGTCCAAGTGATGAAGACGAAAACTCTTCGATGCAGAATGAAGATCGTTCTGATGTGGACTATGAGATTGGAACAACAAAAAGCAGCTCTAGTGAAAGTTCTTTCAGGAATGAATGCAAAAGCAATGATGATGAACATCAAGAGGAAGAAAATTTAGATATAAATACACAAGAAGAAGTTGAGTGGAAGCAACTGATAAGAGTTAGACTGCATGGATTTACTGGGAATAAAGAACTTTGCATAAGAGCAAAGCCATCATCTGATAATGAAATTTAGCCAACTGATGTTTACAAATAAGTGATGATATTGTGAATCTAATTGTTCAAAAAACTAATAGATATGGGGAGCAGAAAATATCCAAGGCTACTGTGACTAGGTTCAAGAAAATATTTTAATCTTCTACGAGGACCCACAGACGAGTCACATTGCAACAAAAAGGCACAGTGGGACCCCCCCGGGGGTTCACATCGCACGAAAACTTGTTAATACAGCAAGGCAATCGCATACAATTAAAACGCTTAGCATTAAATCACTTTAGCGTAACACCTAACATGCAATTTTACCAAAAGAAACCTTATTAACCTAATGTATTCAATTACCTTTCCACATTAGTGCCAGCCATCAGAGTACCTTCCCCTCGAACTCATTCCTCAGAACATTGTTTCTTCCCTTATTAACCTATACAAAATACCTTGCACAGGCTCATACAGAGAGAGAGTTCCTTTACCCTCAGATTGACCCCATAACTGTACAACAGAACAATCAGGGAACACTTTTAAGGGGTGGTTTACTTTGCCATTCGGCTACAAAATCGGCACACTATCAACTCTTCCCTCCAAGTACTCTTGGCGATTCTCTGGATGGTGTTATTTGCCACGATGATCAAATCTTTTTCTCTACATTATTCTTTAATAATATCATAAATACAGTATACCAAGGCACTTCCCCCAATTTTGGGGGGTGGCAGACCAAGCAAATGAAAAAAAAGGGGACCTTTAATAATATAAGATGAAAGAAAATGAAGAACAGCTGTGAATTATAAAGAGGGAGAAAAGTTCCCACATTAAAACATGACAATATTCAACCATTTGCTAAGGCAGACATACATACTAGAATTAACCATAGTTTAATACAGCAAGATTAATCCCTAGCCCCCCCCCCCAAAATATAACATCATGAACTACAACTCAGGATCATTCAGCAACTAACACTTTTCCAAGTCCTTTAATTCCATTTTATACCACTTATCCAATCCCACTCGCCCCAAAAATCTACATTTTACATCAAAATAATTTCTCAATGTTGTTTCTTCCCCTTATTCCTCAGTACAAAACAACTTGTACAGAGTTATACTTGGGAGACTTCCTATTACCTCAGATTGACCCCATAATCGTAAAAAGTAACAATCGGGGAACACTTCGAGGGGTTTTATTTTGTAATTTGGAAATAGGTCCAACCATTTCAATGATTCCGTCAAACTCTTATTTTGTCAGTTTTTAGGACTTTTTTTTTTTTTTAGAACTTTTTAGGTTTCAACTCAGTTTAGGATTAAAAGTAAGACCCAAATACTTGAAAATGTTTCAAATATTTTAATTTTACAAACTTCTTTATTGTTATATATTTAGTAAAACTTTTAAAACTCTTTAGCACCATAATCAACAACTAGGAACTATAAAACTTCCCTATCCTACAAATAGAATAGCCTAACTCATAAAACCTAAACACTAGTTGAGCATAAAAATGGATTTAAACTTTCTCTAATCTCAAATAATTTCACTTGTAATAGTATCACTACTGAATCACACCCAAGGTCAAGGTATTTAGAGTCCTTGGAATTATCTTTGAATATTCATCCAATAACCTACACCATATTTTCACTGCCTGTATCACTTCAGAATGTTCAATTCAAACCAAAATCTTGTTAAAGTTGAACGATAATCATATATGATCCAGGCTTGCCACCCAGCCCCGCACTAATATCACTTTTACCATAACCCTTTTACCCCCAAAGGACGTACTGGTACGTTTCACAAAAGCCATCCCTTTACCCCCATGGACGTACCGGTACGTCTTTGCAAAAAAAAAATGCTATAAAACTTTTCTTTTTCATATTTTTGATAATTGAGAAAATTCAGGCATTTTCCAAGAGAATGAGACCAAGCTGACCTCTCTATGACAAAAATTAAGGCTGTTAGAGCAATTTAAAAAAAATATACAAAATGTGCTGGGAAAAAAATAATCCCCTGGGGGTTAAGGGTTGGAAATTTCCAAATAGCCTGGGGGTAAAAGTGTTAAGGAGAGAATAGTATGGACTCGATTCACCGCTCGCTAGAAAAGAAGTCATGCAACTTATTCAATACAGATCTGTTTCGGGTTACTCTAGGCTGGCCGCTAGAAGTTGGCTCGCTGAGTACTTTTTCAAGCAACTCCTTCCCACCCTCTACACAAGCTTGTCTTAGATTTTCCAAAGTCAATCCAGATTTCCCAACAGTCTCCGCCATGCCACGTGAAAGGTGCTTGCTATCGACTAGAGATTGCAGCGATGCAGCATTCTCCTTGCCCCTTTTGCTATATTCGATGTACTCCAAAAGTGACTGGTATGTAAAGGAAAACTTTAGTAGTAGTTTGTCATTCAAATTATGCTTCATGACAAGCTTCTGCAACGACTGGACGTCAGCCAATGAGTCATGTGCGTCGTAAGACTCCTTCAATATTTTTGTGACCAGTTCTTCTTGTCGATAACTAGCCATTTTAGGGTAGAGCTCCTTAAACAGTGGCAACGTATCAATGAACCCCATCACTAGCTGACCTAGTTCATCAAGCAAGCCATATCTCTTGTAATTATTCAAGAGGCGTCTCGAGTCAAAATTATAACAATTATGGGCTATAAGCACCACAGGGGCTACGGGCCTGATCCAATTAAGCCATTTTTGCAAAGCTTCACGGGGCTCTAAAGCTTCCACAATCTTCCCCTTCAAATACAAGGAACCCGAGTCACATTTTAATCCTGTCACCTCTGATGCTTTCCATGAAATATTTTTACTGGGCAAGATATATGCATTGAAATACTGCTGACCAACTGCAGAAGACAACTGAACAATGTCACAGTCTGCTTCCAGACCAGTTGTCTCCAAATCAAAGTACACAACTAACTTGGGCATAGATTCAATGTGTTTCAGGTGAACCTTCTCCACAGGAGGAGGAACTACAGTTTCTGAAGCGGGGCTTTTCCCAGGACCAACACTTTCGACAAATGTTTCCATAGAGGTAGGAGCAACATTTTCAACAACTGTATCTGAAGAGGGACTCTTCCTAAGAGTAATACTTTCGACAATTGTTTCTGGAGAGGGACTCTTCCTAGGAGTAATACTTTCGACAATTGTTTCTGGAGAGGGACTCTTCCTTGGAGTAATACTTTCGACAATTGTTTCTGGAGAGGGACTCTTCCCAAGAGTAATACTTTCGACAATTGTTTCTGGAGAGGGACTCTTCTCAAGAGTAATACTTTCGACAATTGTTTCTGGAGTGGGAATAAAATTTTCAATAAAGGTATCCGAAGAGGAGCTTCCTCTATGGATATTTTCATTTATAGGAAGAGGGGTACCGATGTCAAAATTGTGCGGGCAAGACCCTCCATCCAAACTTTTACTTTCTACAATAGGAATAAAGGTAGAGACGGATGAACTTCCACATGACCGCTGGTTGCTGTCTTGTCCTGTCGGCTGGGCAACGCACCCATCCAACCTAAAAACATGACAACCGTCAATGTTTTCATAACGGGGCGTCGAAACTCGCTTCACGATATCCAATAATACAAGCCTTTTAACCTGCTGTTTGGCCACACCATTATATCATTACCATATAACATCTGCTTTCCAATTACATTAAATGAAATCTAAACAATGGGGAAGGAATAAAGCTATTTTACTGATTGATATTGTACATAACTCACCCAGCAGGAAGGGCATCAAGGGGGTCCTTAGGTTTGGGTTCAGCAGGAGCTGCCGCTGCAGGGGAAGCTTCCTTTTCTTTCTTGGGCTGCTCCTTCTTGGGTTCTTTCTTCTCTTTCTTTTCCTGCTGTGACCAAATTACTGTTAAATTTTTGTACAAATGGCACCCAAATCAAAAGCCATTTAAATCTTTATGAAATGTAGGCCTTAGGACATTATAAAAGGATTATAAAATCTAGGCCTTAGTCAATACAATATTCCTACAAATGGGACTTGAATCAAAAGGTAATTTTAAAAAGATTCATAGAAATCTTAGACCTTTTACACTAAGCTATTTCAGCACTTGAATCAAAGACCATTTTAAGACATTTGGAACATAGTCCCATTTAAATATCTTAAACATGTTAGGAAATGTGTACCAAAAAATCAGTACTGTACAGCCAAGAATAAAATGCCTCAAGCCTCGTACCTTCTTGTCTCCACCACCCTGCTTGATCTTTCCCTGAACTTCAGCGAACTTCTTGTTGTCAAACTGTGCCATCTTCTCGCACAATTTGAATTCGCCAATGACGGCCTTAACTTGGGGTTGGTTGATGACGGTCGTGAACCAACGATTCACGTTCTGGAAAGGCTTCCTGAAGGAGGGTTCCAACACATACTGAAATATTTTTTGAAGCTGCAATTAACTTAAAATACAGGAGGCATGCATCATGATGAAAAGTAACAATTCAACTGGAAAATCATTCAATTTTACCAGGTTCAAGGGATCGCATGACAAGGTCATGAATATTGCCTAGTTGTATTCCAGACCTTTAATATTTCCTGGCTTGTATTCCCAATCTTAAATCTTGTCTAAATGGTATTCCAGTAACTTTCATCTTGTCTACATTGTATTCCAGAGAGAAGAGAAGGACAGAGAAAAAAAAGAGAAGAGGACAGAGAAAAAAAAGAGAAGAGGACAGAGAAAAAAAAGAGAAGAGGACAGAGAAAAAAAAGAGAAGAGGACAGAGAAAAAAAAGAGAAGAGGACAGAGAAAAAAAAGAGAAGAGGACAGAGAAAAAAAAGAGAAGAGGACAGAGAAAAAAAAGAGAAGAGGACAGAGAAAAAAAAGAGAAGAGGACAGAGAAAAAAAAGAGAAGAGGACAGAGAAAAAAAAGAGAAGAGGACAGAGAAAAAAAAGAGAAGAGGACAGAGAAAAAAAAGAGAAGAGGACAGAGAAAAAAAAGAGAAGAGGACAGAGAAAAAAAAGAGAAGAGGACAGAGAAAAAAAAGAGAAGAGGACAGAGAAAAAAAAGAGAAGAGGACAGAGAAAAAAAAGAGAAGAGGACAGAGAAAAAAAAGAGAAGAGGACAGAGAAAAAAAAAGAGAAGAGGACAGAGAAAAAAAAGAGAAGAGGACAGAGAAAAAAAAGAGAGAAGAGGACAGAGAAAAAAAAGAGAGAAGAGGACAGAGAAAAAAAGAGAGAAGAGGACAGAGAAAAAAAGAGAGAAGAGGACAGAAAAAAAAGAGGACAGAAAAAAAAGAGGACAGAAAAAAAAGAGAAAGACAGAAAAAAAAGAGGACAGAGAAAAAAAGAGAAGAGGAAAGAGAAAAAAGAAGAGGAAAGAGAAAAAAAGAGGAAAGAGAAAAAAAGAGAAGAGGAAAGAGAAAAAGAGAGAAGAGAGAAGAGAAAAAGAGAAAAAAAGAGAAGAGGAAAGAGAAAAAAAGAGAAGAGGAAAGAGAAAAAAAGAGAAGAGGAAAGAGAAAAAAAGAGAAGAGGAAAGAGAAAAAAAGAGAAGAGGAAAGAGAAAAAAAGAGAAGAGGAAAGAGAAAAAAAGAGAGGAGGAAAGAGAAAAAAAGAAGAGGAAAGAGAAAAAAAGAGAAGAGGAAAGAGAAAAGAGAAGAGGAAAGAGAAAAAAAAGAGAAGAGGAAAGAGAAAAGAGAAGAGGAAAGAGAAAAAAGAGAAGGACAGAAAAAAAGAGAAGAGGACAGAGAAAAAAAGAGAAGAGGAAAGAGAAAAAAAGAGAAGAGGAAAGAGAAAAAAAGAGAAGAGGACAGAGAAAAAAAGAGAAGAGGACAGAGAAAAAAAGAGAAGAGGAAAGAGAAAAGAGAAGAGGAAAGAGAAAAAAGAGAAGGACAGAAAAAAAAAGATAAGGACAGAGAAAAAAGAGAAGAGGACAGAGAAAAAAGAGAAGAGGACAGAGAAAAAAAGAGAAGAGGACAGAGAAAAAAAGAGAAGAGGACAGAGAAAAGAGAAGAGGAAAGAGAAAAAAGAGAAGGACAGAAAAAAAAGATAAGGACAGAGAAAAAAGAGAAGAGGACAGAGAAAAAAGAGAAGAGGACAGAGGAAAAAAGAGAAGAGGACAGAGGAAAAAAGAGAAGAGGACAGAGAAAAAAAGAGGACAGAGAAAAAAAGAGGACAGAGAAAAAAAGAGAAGGACAGAGAAAAAAAGAGGACAGAGAAAAAAGAGAAGAGGACAGAGAAAAAAAGAGAAGAGGAAAGAGAAAAGAGAAGAGGAAAGAGAAAAAAGAGAAGGACAGAAAAAAGAGAAGGACAGAGAAAAAAGAGAAGGACAGAGAAAAAAGAGAAGAGGACAGAGAAAAAAGAGAAGAGGACAGAGGAAAAAAGAGAAGAGGACAGAGGAAAAAAGAGAAGAGGACAGAGGAAAAAAGAGGAGGACAGAGGAAAAAAGAGAAGAGGACAGAGGAAAAAAGAGAAGAGGACAGAGGAAAAAAGAGAAGAGGACAGAGGAAAAAAGAGGAGGACAGAGGAAAAAAGAGAAGGACAGAGAAAAAAAGAGAAGGACAGAGAAAAAAAGAGAAGGACAGAGAAAAAAAGAGAAGAGGACAGAGAAAAAAAGAGAAGGACAGAGAAAAAAAGAGAAGGACAGAGAAAAAAAGAGAAGGACAGAGAAAAAAAGAGAAGAGGACAGAGAAAAAAAAAGAGAAGAGGACAGAGAAAAAAAGAGAAGAGGAAAGAGAAAAAAAGAGAAGAGGAAAGAGAAAAAAAGAGAAGAGGAAAGAGAAAAAAAGAGAAGAGGACAGAGAAAAAAGAGAAGAGGAAAGAGAAAAGAGAAGAGGAAAGAGAAAAAAGAGAAGGACAGAAAAAAAAGATAAGGACAGAGAAAAAAGAGAAGAGGACAGAGAAAAAAGAGAAGAGGACAGAGAAAAAAAGAGAAGAGGACAGAGAAAAAAAGAAGAGGACAGAGAAAAGAGAAGAGGAAAGAGAAAAAAGAGAAGGACAGAAAAAAAAGATAAGGACAGAGAAAAAAGAGAAGAGGACAGAGAAAAAAGAGAAGAGGACAGAGGAAAAAAGAGAAGAGGACAGAGAAAAGAGAAGAGGAAAGAGAAAAAAGAGAAGGACAGAAAAAAGAGAAGGACAGAGAAAAAAGAGAAGGACAGAGAAAAAAAGAGAAGGACAGAGAAAAAAGAGAAGAGGACAGAGAAAAAAAGAGGACAGAGAAAAAAAGAGGACAGAGAAAAAAAGAGAAGGACAGAGAAAAAAAGAGAAGGACAGAGAAAAAAGAGAAGGACAGAGAAAAAAAGAGAAGAGGAAAGAGAAAAGAGAAGAGGAAAGAGAAAAAAGAGAAGGACAGAAAAAAGAGAAGGACAGAGAAAAAAGAGAAGGACAGAGAAAAAAGAGAAGAGGACAGAGAAAAAAAGAGAAGAGGACAGAGAAAAAAAGAGAAGAGGACAGAGAAAAGAGAAGAGGAAAGAGAAAAAAGAGAAGGACAGAAAAAAAAGATAAGGACAGAGAAAAAAGAGAAGAGGACAGAGGAAAAAAGAGAAGAGGACAGAGGAAAAAAGAGAAGAGGACAGAGGAAAAAAGAGAAGAGGACAGAGAAAAAAAGAGGACAGAGAAAAAAAGAGGACAGAGAAAAAAAGAGAAGGACAGAGAAAAAAAGAGAAGGACAGAGAAAAAAAGAGAAGGACAGAGAAAAAAAGAGAAGAGGAAAGAGAAAAGAGAAGAGGAAAGAGAAAAAAGAGAAGGACAGAAAAAAGAGAAGGACAGAGAAAAAAGAGAAGGACAGAAAAAAGAGAAGAGGACAGAGAAAAAAGAGAAGAGGACAGAGGAAAAAAGAGAAGAGGACAGAGGAAAAAAGAGAAGAGGACAGAGGAAAAAAGAGAAGAGGACAGAGGAAAAAAGAGAAGAGGACAGAGGAAAAAAGAGGAGGACAGAGGAAAAAAGAGAAGGACAGAGAAAAAAAGAGAAGGACAGAGAAAAAAAGAGAAGGACAGAGAAAAAAGAGAAGAGGACAGAGAAAAAAAGAGAAGAGGACAGAAAAAAAGAGAAGAGGAAAGAGAAAAAAAGAGAAGAGGAAAGAAAAAAAGAGAAGAGGACAGAGAAAAAAGAGAAGAGGACAGAGAAAAAAGAGAAGAGGACAGAGAAAAAAGAGAAGAGGACAGAGGAAAAAAAGAGAAGAGGACAGAGGAAAAAAAGAGAGAAGAGGACAGAGGAAAAAAAAGAGAAGAGGACAGAGGAAAAAAAAGAGAAGAGGACAGAGGAAAAAAAGAGAGAAGAGGACAGAGGAAAAAAAAGAGAAGAGGACAGAGGAAAAAAAAGAGAAGAGGACAGAGGGAAAAAAAGAGAAGAGGACAGAGAAAAAAAAGAGAAGAGGACAGAGAAAAAAAGAGAGAAGAGGACAGAGAAAAAAAGAGAGAAGAGGACAGAGGGAAAAAAAGAGAAGAGGACAGAGGAAAAAAAAAAGAGAAGAGGACAGAGGAAAAAAAAAGAGAAGAGGACAGAGGAAAAAAAAAGAAGAGGACAGAGGGAAAAAAAAGAGAAGAGGACAGAGGGAAAAAAAGAGAAGAGGACAGGGGGAAAAAAAGAAGAGGACAGGGGGAAAAAAGAGAAGAGGACAGGAAAAAAAAGAGAAGAGGACAGAGGAAAAAAAAGAGAAGAGGACAGAGGAAAAAAAAGAGAAGAGGACAGAGGAAAAAAAAAGAGAGGACAGAGGGAAAAAAAGAGAAGAGGACAGAGGAAAAAAAAGAGAAGAGGACAGAGGAAAAAAAAGAGAAGAGGACAGAGGAAAAAAAAGAGAAGAGGACAGAGGAAAAAAAGAGAAGAGGACAGAGGAAAAAAAAGAGAAGAGGACAGAGGAAAAAAAAGAGAAGAGGACAGAGGGAAAAAAAGAGAAGAGGACAGAGGAAAAAAAAGAGAAGAGGACAGAGGAAAAAAAAAGAGAAGAGGACAGAGGAAAAAAAAAGAGAAGAGGACAGAGGAAAAAAAAAAGAGAAGAGGACAGAGGGAAAAAAAGAGAAGAGGACAGAGGAAAAAAAAGAGAAGAGGACAGGGGGAAAAAAAGAGAAGAGGACAGGAAAAAAAAGAGAAGAGGACAGAGGAAAAAAAAGAGAAGAGGACAGAGGAAAAAAAGAGAAGAGGACAGAGGAAAAAAAGAGAAGAGGACAGAGGAAAAAAAGAGAAGAGGACAGAGGAAAAAAAAAGAGAAGAGGACAGAGAAAAAAGAGAAGGACAGAAAAAGAGAGAAGAGGACAGAAAAAAGGAGAAAAAAAAAGGAGAGAAAAAAAAGAGAAGGAGAGAAAAAAAAGAAGCGGACAGAGAAAAAAAAGAGAAGCAGAGAAAAAAAAGCAGAGAGAAAAAAAAGAGAAGCAGAAAGAGAAAAAAGAAGCAGAAAGAGAAACAGAAAGAGAAAAAAAAGAGAAGCAGAAAGAGAAAAAAGGAAAGAAAATTGTCCGGGTTCATATTCCAGTACAAAATAAGGAAAAAGAAAACAAGTGGTAGAGATGAAGAGGACAGAGAAAAAGAGAGACGAGGACAGAGAAAAAGAGAGAAAAAAGGAAAGAGAAAAGAGAAAAAAGGAAAGAAAATTGTCCGGGTTCATATTCCAGTACAAACTAAGAAAAAGAACACACCTGGTAGAGATGAAGAAGTGTGCAGCACACCGAAATATCGGCGAGAGAGATCCGCTCGCCCACCAAGAAGGTACGCGGTAACAAATGGGTGTTGAGGGCCCCAAGGGCTTTCTTCACGTCCTCCTTTGCCCTCTCGGTGTTGCTCTTGTTGAACTGCATAATTCCCAGGCAGGGGAACACCCATGTGCATGAGGCCGGCAGAATTTCATTATCTGTGAACGAAATAAAAGCATTAATCAAAGGCCAAGGGAAAGGCAACTCATCCAAAGACATTCCAATGTCTCCTTAATATTCTTCAGTACTGTACTGTTGAATACAGTACAATGAAGAACCTCCTTCTATAGAATATTGCTCTTCCCTTCGGTATCCCCTCGATCCCATGAAATTTAGTGGGGAACAAGGTAGCAATCAAAGGAAATTCCTTTTTACAACAGCTACAAGACAAACTTGATTTAAGAAACCAAATTGCTACACAAGCTTTAAGAGTGAAATACGATTAGTGACAGCTTCCAGCCAAAATCTCTATAACTATATATAACTGACCTTGCAGTATATCTAATGCATCACACTACAAAGCAAATGCACTATTAAAAAACTTAGGGGGGGGGAGGACCTAGACTAGAGGGGTACAACATACCGAGCATTTAGCGAGACCAAATGTATTCTATAAAAAAAAAAAAAATTACCAATTAAACGGGAAACCTTACCTGCGAAGTTCATCCAGGCAACGACCTGGGCCTGGTCCATGGCCGACTTTCCGCGCAGCTGGTCATTAGCGACGGCCCAAGCAATGGCATTGCTTTCAAAGATGCATTTGCCATCGGTAGTCTCAAACGCTGGTACCTACTTGAAAAAGATATTCATGTATTATCGCATGTTAACCAAAGTACACTAAGCTCTAGTACTTAAATTCAAATCTCCATTCCTAACAATTTGTTAGTTCCTAAACTAAGACAACACAGAAAAGATCATGTCATCAACTCTCAGGAACACACCACCAGCAACTTGTACCTCAGCTTCATCAGAACGATGAGAAAAGAGGGCCATCGCTGGTGGTTCGCTTTGCCACACTCGTAACACAAAGAAAATTTATAACTTAATTTGCTGACTTGAAGTGTGGCACAGTCAAAATTTCCTACAGTACACTACACTATCAAGATTATCTTGAGAAAGACCTACCTTGCCAAGGGGGAACTTCTTCAAGAAGCTATCGGACTTGTTGGTCTCGCCGAAGACGAAGTTATTGTCGACATTGACTTTAGCCCCACTGTACTGAGCTGCAATCAGGGCCTTGAAGGCCCTGAAGTTCTCTGGGTAGGTGTACAGCGTCTGAAAAGGATAGGTTGAAACTTCAAATACCGAAACATTCCACTAGGATTTTATATTCAAAGATATCCCCTAGATTAAAACTTCAAAACTAACTATAGTCAATTTTTTCTAGCGAAGCAGATTTGCACCGACTCGCAGCGGTGCCCTTTTAGCTCGGAAAAGTTTCCGGATCGCTGATTGGTTGGACATTCTAACCAATCAGCGATCAGATAACTTTTCCGAGCTAAAAGGGCACCGCCGCGAGTCGGTGCAAATATGCATCGCTAAAAGAAATGGACTATAGTGCATTTTGTTATAGATATAGAGTACATTGTTCCTCTTCCTAACATATGCCAAGATGTGAAATTCATCTCGTCCTTATCATGCAATATCTTTCTATGGCCTCCCCAGGCCGGTATATTATAGAATTGGTGCAGCGAACATTTTTATGGTGTTTTGAAAGGTTTGGGATAATGATTCCAGGTGGTAAACCCTATTCTATCAAGTTTTGGGAGATCGACTACCATACCTGAAAAGCTTTGGCTTTGCACTAGGTATCGTTATCAATTGTTTAAATAGTGAACATGTATCTAAAAATTACAAATTTTGCTTCCGCCAGTCACCGTAATAAAAAAAAAAAGTAATGAAACACTGGAGCATTGGTTTGCTACGACTTGCGGATGTAAAGAAAACTGGTAACTATTCCTCATCCCATCAAGTGCATTTCCTGACTATACTTCCAGCTAGTGCAACGGGAACGTGCAAGCTGTGCATTTGCATAGACAGCAGAAAAAACAAAGTCTCTTACAAGGGAGGGTACTGCCATAGTTAGGCACTACATTATACTGAACTACAATCCACCCCACCCCCCTTGTTAATACCTTCACAATCTTTCCTCGTGTTACTCTACATAACTCCTTCATATTCAATTTCAATAATACTATGCTAAATCAATTTAAAAAAATGAATTCTTCTAATCTTAATTCTACCCTGGTCCCATACTTTACTTTACCTCTATTAGGCATCACTCCATAGTTTTAATTTTCATGTTTCAGTCCGTATACTTTACCACACTGAAAATATGTATGCATCAGGAGAAGTTTGTTAAAGAACGACTATATCCATACACAACACTGGAAATGTACTAACAGTAGGTCGTGCATAAACTATTAAGGTCACAAATCAAAATAATTCTCTACATACAAAACCCAACATCATGTTCACTTTCGTTGCCTTACAAACCAAACAAAACCTTCACATTAAATAGCAATGGTACATAAAGTGGTTGTGGTTGCTCTTCGTTTCTTTGCTATTAGAAGATTAGATAAAAGACCACATCAATTAGCAGCTCTAGTATTCTACCTTAATACAAAGCGGAGAGAAAAAAAAAAAAAGGAAAAACAAGAGTTAGACATACTACTACACTGTCGAAATTAATTTTAAGATTCTATACATCGTCACCCTCATAAACTAACTGCCTAAGTCATTTTCTCCACTTCTTGGGTAATAAAAAAGAAACCTTCTCATTTCCTAATACTTTATATCATTGTATTGAGCTTCAATTAACAAATTCTTCTGTTAAGAATTTGTGAGTTGAAGCTCAAGACAATGAAATATAGAATAAGGAAATGATTAGTTTTTATTTGATTCCCCAACAAGGAGAAAATGACTTAAGCAGTTAGTTTATGAGGGCGACGACATTCCAATGAGAAGTATAGATATATTCCTTACACTGTACATATCAAAGAACCAAACTTACTGGTCTGATAATAAGTTTGAAGGCTAATGCACGTACGCAAAATTCTACGATGCAAGTACAGTATACTGAATCTTCAATGTTAGATTCCGCAAAGAATCTAGACCTTAGCGACGAAAGAAGAAAAATAGTGGAATTGCAACAGCTGTATGAAGAAGAAAAGAAGATAATAGGAAACGTGCTGTTCAAGAAAGAAGGAATAGAGAAAAGAAAAGAATATAACAATCAAATGTGGAAAAAAGACAATAAAAGAATTAGAATATAGAAGAAAACCAAGGAGGTGCCGATGGAAAGGCGAATCCCTTTGCCCAACAACTGAACTGAACAGATGTTGGTTGAAATTAAGATTTGAGATGTCTCCATCAGCATAGAAAAAGGGTTACTATTTCGTTCTGCAATGCATCACAGCTTGCTGTCGTGATGGTCAGAATAACAGAAAATAATTTTCAAACAAGTTTTTTCAACACCCAACAAAATGTAGGCTCTTCTGGAGGCAATTTTTAAAAATACCCATCTAAGAATGTGGTATATGAATTTGTAACTTCCCCAGGCTCCCTGCAAATAAAAAAGGGCTTCGACTTATTTTCAGGGATCAGTCCGTTCTTAGGAAATGTTTTATTCATTCGTTCTGCTCTATAGAGTATTTTTCATCCGTATTTATTTGACAATTTATGCACGTTGCTAACTGTATCAACCTATACTCGATATGGAATTGATTCTAACAACTATGCCTACTCCATCATAGGGGCCAATACTAAACAGTATTCTAGAAGTTTCATGGAGGTTACATTAACTATCATCCTGTACATACTACAGGTTCTAGATAAGGAATTAACTAACAGCCATGATTTCTCGAAGTTTTATACCAGCTGTGACCAAATAATAGAATGAAACTGTAATATTTCTAGCAAAAGCTTTTCTGTGGAGCAGCTGGACATAGCTTTAGTTCTATTTTTTACAGGGATCTACTTAAACGTGATGAATATTTTTTTTTTTTAAATCCATTACATATACAATTTACATGCTAATCCCTATTTCCTTTCCTAACAGCTCCTTTGCCTGTTGGAGCCTTTGGGCTTGTAGCATTCTGCTAATAAAACCAGGGATGTGGCTTGGATAGTAGCATGGGTTGATTATCAAATTTGCACAGACGACACATGAGCGAGACCAGCCATGCTGAGTTTTAAGGTCACTCATGAATGGCAGAAACAAGGCCACAGACAGGATAATACCCTAAAGACCGACCATGATCAGCACCTATGGCATTGGCTGTTGATGACTTGGCATATTTAAGACCTATAAACTATTCCCACCCTCCCAAGGATGGAAACTGCAGACACTAGAAGAAACTATTGATCTTTGGGGGGAAAGTAGTGTTATTTTTTTTGAAAATGAAGATTTTACCAATTTTTTGGTGCTTTGCCAGTAATATAGAATAGAAAGAAATCAAATAATTGAGCTTCCACAACCCTAAGAACACCTAAAAATTGATTGTATCATTTTCATTCACCAAACCATTTAAAGGAAAAAGAAAAAGGATTAAAATTGATGTAGAGGAAAAGAGAAAACACTGATAGAAAAGATAAACTATAGAGGTGGCGCTGCAAAGGCTACGCCTCACTCCCGAACCTGGCGCCAGGCAGACAAGTTTCAAATAGTTTACAATTAACCTTCTAGTTATCTGCAAGCATCAACAAAAGAATGGGAATTAGCAGTACATTAAGTCCTTTGATAAGCTTGGAAATTTTTTGGCTTCAAATTTTCTAATGGTAGTGTAATTATTTTGTAATTGAATTAAGATATCCTAAAATAAATTTCGTTCAGCTACGCTCCACAAGGCACTAGAGGAGTTGGACGACCCAGACCTACATGGATGAGGACTATGAAGCACAAAGTAGTAGATGATGTACGGAGAAGTATTGAATTAAAAGCTCAGGATAGACGTCTGGCGAAATCTAACAGAGGCCCTTTGCGTCAATAGGCGTAGGAGGAGATGAATACGATTTTCATCATATACTGTAGTCTAAGAAGCAATCTAGACATTATAATCCCACCCCTAAAACACCATAACATTAGTAGGGGGTATATTCACAACAATGACCATGCAGTTTAATAGTAATGCGACAGTAATTGCTCTTCATCTTTTAAATTATTAAAAAGTTCAAACGACATATGAACAGGCATTCCCGAGTACTGTGAATCAAATTGGCAAGTGCAGTGAAGTAAAAATAATGCATCTTGCAACATACCACAGGTAAAAGCATGCTACTGAATACGACTGAAGTTAAAACATTTACTTGCTCACAATTCAATCTACACAAGTCATGCTATACAATCGCTAGTGTATAATACTGTGCATGACAACATATAGATTGTACATTCCCTATATATGACAAAACAATGTGTGTAATGTCAACTCCGAGGAATACGAGTCAAAACAGTCAACGCGGCCTTTGAGGGCCGAGCATCATATTCCAGCTGCTTGTTCTGCCACAACCTTTAACACAAGTGAAGGACGACCTTCACTTGCTGATGACACGTGGCATCAACATACAAATTGTGACGTGGCATAAAAAAAAATCTACAGACCATGCAGCAAGCTAGAACAGATGCAATCAAATCAGTAAAAGGACCGCTCTACATATGCAACCAGTCATGTGGGTGATATTAGGGGTCATTCGTAGACAGCTGGGTGACAATCTTTGTTGGCAAATATACTCTACCAGGCAGTTAACACGTATTAAATTACACTGGCTACCGGTAAAAGCGAGAATTGAATACAAGCTACTCTTACTAACGTTTAAGATACTGAACCAAAATATCTAAAAGAATGCCTGAATAAACTAGAACTAGAAACAAATGTTAACACAAGACACATGAGTGACAAACTTAGGCTATCTGAACCAAGAACAAATAGTAAATTTGGTGAAAGGGCTTTTAGCTACTGTGCGCCTAGACACTATAAAAAACTGCCAACTGAAATGAAGGACCTAAAGGGAGCAATTGAATTTAAGAAGAAACTAAAGACATTACTTTTCACAAGATCATATGATTTGGAAGATGCTACAATCAAAGAATTGTATAAGTTATAATGAAAATGTTTCGTTAGATGATTAATATGGACCCGCCCGAGAAGTAGTTCACTCGACTTCAGTGGAGGGTTGGATTTAAACCCAAAACAAGTAAACAAGTAAGTAGAGCAACTTGCACCTATTACCAGAGGTGAAGATGATGATGATGATGAGAGGAGCAACACCAATGATTGAATCAAGTATATTAAGGCAGACCAACATAGGCTTAATTTGAGGCAATCTCATACAATGAACTACTAGGCACGGCAATTTCTAGGAGGAAAATTGGGGTATAAAAATAAAAAAAAAAACAAAAAATAAAAAAAAAAATGTGGGTGAGGAGAGGTGGATCCACTAACCTACATATAACCATTGATTTAATAAAACCAAAAAATTACAAAAAAAGGAAGGGGGGGGGGGGGGGTCAAGTGATATAAAACAACGTAGAGTTAAATAATAGTTTAACATTACTACAACCCCTAATCTCGCATAGGGAACACATCCTTCTACCCGCCACGGATTGTGTACAAATGCCCCACTACCCTAATATCATTTATGAACATGAAAACCCCTGGCCTAGGAAGTGATTTAAATTAAAAATAGGGACTTATTCAACCTGTGGGGCCTAACCAAATTAATTATCAAGGAAAAGGATGAAAAACCAAAAGAAAAGTTTTATTTAGGTTTTCAATCTTGATTTCCATGATAGGTACTGGTTTACAATAGCTCTGATGGATGTCTGCCAAAAGTTTAGGGCAGTCGCTAAGGACACTTATCAATTATAGGAACGGAATGTTTGGGGTGTATGCATACCAACGGCCAAGTCCTATAACATGCCTATAATCAACCGTCACTAGAAGAGAGGAGAAGAGAGGAGAAAAAAGAAAAAAAAACAATAAGCAGGTTAAGCTTGGTAGGGCGTTTTAGTTTAGTTTCTAAGCGTCCTGGAGCTTCTGTCCGTCATTACACAAAAGCTCCTAATGTTTCAGCAAACAACTTTTCAATTTACTAGAATTTAAGTAGGCAGGGGAGCGTTAGCCTTCCCCCTTGGGTAAGTAGGTAAGGACACAGCTTGTAGGTTAGGTTAGTTGATGTCCATTTTTAAATGAACGCTTGGAGAACTGGCCTCTGATAGGCTCCAAATCCACAAAACAAAACTGAAAGACGATCAGGCATACCCAACAGTCCGAGAAAACCATAACATGAGCAATGGATAATTGTGATACTCCTCGGCAGATATCTACTTAATTACAGTTTCCTACTTATTTGCAAAAGTTCTATTCACTATTACGAAGAATCTTCAAATTATATTAAAAATATAAACGGTTATATAGTTAAGGACAGGACAAAATTTCATAAAATAAGGAAAATGAGAAAGGAAGGTTTTCATTTATGGTGATTGCTGCATCAACATATGGAAAAGGATAAATCAAGGAAAAGAGCGATAATTTACCAGAAACAAGATACTAAATGATAATGCTACCTAGTCTCACCTTGGTTAAAAAAAAAAATATTGCTTCGAACCATTTTAGAGCCTTTGTAGGGTGACGGCCAGATCCCGTAGAAAACGAGAATATTCTGAAATGTGGCAGTCGTTCTAAAAACGATTTTGGCGGGAGAAGCTAACTTAAATAACCCACCTACCCTATGGTAAAAGCCGTATCCTTACCCAGGGGGCTTCGCCCCCCCCCCTTCACACGTTTCCTTACCTACAAGTACGACGGGAGACGCCAACTTAAAAAACCCACCTAACCTATGCTAAAAGCCGTGTCCTTACCCAGGGGGGCTGCGCCCCCCCCCCCCGAACCCCCCTTTTACACCACATATTTAAGATCCGTGGACCATTTCCAAACGTTTTTATTCTATACAAGATATCAGTCGGATCGATAATAAGCAAATTAGGACGATTGGCCGTGGCGCTACAAACTATCCCATTTTACAGATTATAGGAACAAAAAGCTAAAATAGCAATGTAAAAAGTGAACATATGACAAGGAATATGCACAACACAGATATAGTACGAACCAAGACGTCGCTGACCCTAAAGGTTAGTTCATACAGATAACACTTAACCAACCTTGAAATGAAGAGACAGACTTTCAAATTAACTTAATCCTAACTTCTATTAAACTGATACCATCACGATGGCTTATTTTTCCCCGTTGGAGGTGCCCTTTGGCGTATGGCATCCCAATTTGCCAACTCGAGTTAATAGATCAGCTAATAAAACTGGCATATCCCTTACTTGTACAGGATTGTAATACGTCGCGTTAGCAATATTTGCGACTATTATTTTAGCAATAATTACGATTAACAAAAATTGCTAAACTACAACACTAGTTGGAAAAGCAGGATTTTATAAGCCCAACAGTTACAACAGGGAAAAGACCCCAGTGAGGAAAGGAGAAGGAATAAAATATTCTAAGAACAGCAACATAAGAAATACTAAACAAAAACAATACTGCATTAGAAATTACTTATGACGTAGGTTAGGAAAAATGTATTATTGCCAAATTTCAAACTTGTAGCTACGGTTCAACCACCTGAAAAACTCTCCTACAATAATACCACTAATTCTAATTTATACTATTAAGACAAATACTAATAAGACAACCATAAATTCAAAGCTACACAGCCACAAGAAATTAATTATATTTCACTGACAGATGGAAAGCCGGGTGCTACATTCCGTGACCATAAATAGTCGGGGTGTTGGCATACGCATTGCAGATACAATTAGTAAATCTATAATTGCATTATTTACTATTGATTTATCACAACGAACGATTAAACTACTGCATAACTAATTAAAACTGCTAAATGCATTGCATACAACTTGCAGTGTAACGTAAATATCACGTACGTGGCTGCAAAACACAATGTTTTCGTTTTACAAAATACACCTTAAATACACAATAATTCGTTAAATTGAATACAATACCTCCTCTTCTGATAATACACATCTTGCAAAGCAATATTTCAGGCTGCAAAAATAACCAAATTTCCGGATGCAGAGGATAAAGAGAGATATTATCAGGAAACGCCGGGACACTCACCCCGTTGGCTGCCATGGTTATGGTAGAGGAAAGAGAAAGCGGATGGGGCGCGCATGCGCGATTTCAGATGCCATTCTTCTTCTGGTTAAGGTGAGGATTTTGGGCCACAGTTTGAGCGTGAAGTTTAAAAATAGAATTTTAGAAAAAGTGGAAAAATAAGAGATAGATTAGTTTAACGAATGCAAAATACACGAAAAGAGAATGTAAACTTAAGGAGCACGTCTTCTTCTGGCCCAGGTGAGGATTTTGGGCCACAGTTTGAGCGTAAAGTTTAAAAATAGAACATTGGAAAAATAAGAGATAAAGTACATTGAGGAATGCAAAATACACGGAAAAAGAATGCAAACTTATGGAGCACGTCTTCTGGCCCAGGTGAAGATTTGGGGACAGTTTGGGCGGAAAGTTTGAAATTAGAACTTGAGAAAAGTTGAGATGCCATAGATCAAATAATTTTGAGGATTTGAGGACAGTTTATGTGGAAAGTTCAAGATTAGAACTTTACATTCATAATAGATATATTCATTTTGAGGATTTTGGGGACACAGTTTATGAGGAAAGTTTAAAATTATAACTTTGAAAAAACAATAGATAAAAGAAATCTGTCAGAAATCTTGGAGTAATCATGGATGATAGACTGACAATGAATGAACATATAAATAATATGGTAAGAAATTGTAACTATCATATTAGAAACATAGCATTTATTAGTAAATACTTAGATGAAAAATCTATGGCCATACTCATTAATCACCACATATTTTCAAGACTTGATTACTGCAACTCGCTGTTCTATGGATTACCAAATTATAAGCTGAAGAAAATTCAGGGTACAAAACAGAGCCGCTAGATTAATAAAAGGACTACACAATTGGGGAAGAGTTACCCCTGCACTAATTAAATTACACTGGCTGCCGGTAAAAGCGAGAATTGAATACAAGTTACTCTTACTAACGTTTAAGATACTGAACCAAAATGAACCAAAATATCTAAAAGAATGTCTGAATAAACTAGAACTAGAAACAAATGTTAACATAAGACACATGAGTGACAAACATTGACTATCTGAACCAAGAACAAATAGTCAATTTGGTGAAAGGGCTTTTAGCTACTGTGCGCCTAGACAACTGAAATGAAGGACCTAAAGGGAGCAACTGAATTTAAGAAGAAACTAAAGACATTACTCTTCACAAGATCATATGATTTGGAAGAGGCTACAATCAAAGAATTGTATAATTTATAATGAAAATGTTTCGTTAGATGATTAATATGGACCTGCCCGAGAAGTAGTTCACTCAACTTCAGTGGAGGGTTGGATTTAAACCCCAAACAGGTAACAAGTAGCAAGTAAGTTAATGTTGAGGATTATGGGGCAGTTTGGGCAGAAAGTGTAACATTAGAACTATATAAAAGTAGGGAAACACTGTCTGTCCTAAGTACGTATATTCATTAACAATTTCCAGAGGGTTATGCATAGCTCTTATTTGTTGTATTTCTGAATGCTCAGTGTATATTATCCTAGTTTTACTCATACTCATTTTCAGTCCTACATATCTGTTTTCTCTATTCGAATCATCTATCATCTTTTTATAATTCCTACCATAGCTCACTAAACACAACTAGGCCATACGGAAATCTTAAGTTGTTAAGGTAGTCTCCATTAATATTAATTCCTATATTTTCCAAATATAAATGCTTAAAACTTCTAATTCCTTTCTCAATTGGAATTTTCTCATTATCTTTATGCAGTTTTATGATTGCTCTACTTACTGTATAGATATCTTCAAGAGTTTTAACATAAGATTTATCGATTCCTTGTCTTTGAAGAGCTTTCAATACTGCTCAGGTTTTGACAGAATCAAAAGCTTTCCGATAATATATGTGTATAATGTGTATACTTATATATTATTATTATTATTATTATTATTATTATTATTATTATTATTATTATTATTATTATTATTATCATTATTATCATTTGCTAAGCTACAACCCTAGTTGGAAAAGCAGGATGCTATAAGCCCAGGGGCCTCAACAGGGAAAATAGCCTAGTGAGGAAAGGACACAAGGAAAAATAAAATATTTTAAGAACAGTAACAATATTAAAATGAATATTTCCTATATAAACTATAAAAACTTTAAAATAACAAGAGGAAGAGAAATTGGATAGAATAGTGTGCCTGAATCTACCTTCAAGCAAGAGAACTCTAACCCAAGATAGTGGAAGACCATGGTACAGAGGCTATGGCACTAAACAAGACTAGAGAACAATGGTTTGATTTTGGAGTGTGCTTCTCCTAAAAGAGCTGCTTACCAAGACTAAAGAGTCTCTTCTACCCTTACCAAGAGGAAAGTAGCCACTGAACAATTACATTGCCGTAGTTAACCCCTTGGGTGAAGAAGAATTGTTTGGTAATCTCAGTGTTGTCAAGTATATGAGAATAGAGCGAATCTGTAAAGAATAGGCCAGACTATTCGGTATATGTGTAGGGAAAGGGAAAGAACCGTAACCAGAGAGAAGGATCCACTGTAGTACTGTTTGACCAGTCAAAGGACCCCAAAACTCTCTAGCTGTAGTATCTCAACGGGCGGCTGGTGCCCTGGCCAACCTACTACACACACACACACACACACACACACACATATATATATATATATATATATATATATATGGTACGGTCACTGTCATACAAGTATCCTGGACCAGGATTCGATTCCCGGTTGGTCAGATGTTATTGTCTTTGAGTGATTTTGCCTCGAAACTCTGATCCCGAGGTCGGTAAGAGAATCCAGACATTAATTTATTAGAATAGGTGGCTTATTTGAAATATGAAAAAACACGTCTAAATGTGCAAAATTTATCATATATATATATATATATATATATATATATATATATATATATATATATATATATATATATATATATATATATATGTATGTATATTTATGTATATATATATATGTATGTATATTTATGTATATATATATGTATAAATATATATACACACATATGTATAATGTGTAAAAATCACATGGAAACGTGATGCTTAGATGCAAAAAAACCACAGGGAAAATGAAAATATGAAACATAAGATTAAGTCCAGACTAGTCTCGTGATACTTCTTCAGAGGATCACGAAACTAGTCAGACTTAATCTTGTTTCATATTTTCATTTTCCTTGTGGTTCTTTTGCACATATATATAATATAATATAATATATATATATATATATATATATATATATATATATATATATATATATAATATATAGAATATATATATATATGTACGCTATACAGTGATGCCTCAGGATACGAAATTAATCCGTTCAGGATGCGGTTTCGTATCCTGATGTTTTCGTATCCTGAGTCGCGTTTTACATGTAAATAGCCTAATCCGTTCCAAGCCTTATAAAAAGTCACCTTTTCTTTCATAAACACGCTAAACTGTAGTAATAAACATGCATTGCAGCCATTTCTATCATTCAATAATTAACACAACCGTTAAAAACAGCCTAATCCATTCCAGAAACCACTATGAGATTATTCAATAATGTACAGTACGTAGTTATAGCCAAGTTATCCCCCCCAAGCCCAAAGAAAACGGTCCGTTTTCTTTACTACGGTACGATACTGTATAAAAGTTACGGTACTGTATGTACGTAAAGCATTTAGATCAGTGAAGGTGTATTGTTACTGTACCTGTACGTACACCTAAATTAATTATTGATACTGTACCTGTACACTCTGAAAAAAAGGTTACAGTTAATTAGTGTAACAAAAAAGTTGAAACTTACCTTTTGAGTGAGACGATGTCCGATAGCGAAGTCGCGGCAGAGGAGGATGGCATAAGGCAGAAAACGTAACAAGTGACAGACTACGTACAGTAATTTACACACTTAACACATTAACACTTAAACTTTACAAAATAAAAAAAAATGGCAGAAATAATTAACACTTAACATTACGTATGGAAAACTATAAAATGAAAGAAAAAATTACTTTAACACTTAACGGTAACATAAAACTTAAAATTGAATTTTTTTTTTTTTTTTTTTTTTGCCTTTTTATAACTTTACGTTTTTCTTATTTTCTAAATCTCTTCTACTTCTTCATCACTTTCTTTTTTCTGTTTCTTTTCTTTACTTTCACCTTCTACTTCTTCATCTCTTTCTTTTTTCTGTTTCTTTTCTTTACTTTCACCTTCGTCTTGGCCTACCAATACCGCTGGCCTCTTTAATAAGAAACTATCCATTGAAGCTTGTTTCTGCCTACTTTTCAACACATTTCTAAAATGCGTTAGGCAAACGTCATTGCAGTGTTGAAGCGCACGGTTGGTATAAACTTTTTCTGGATGTTCCTTTTCGACGAAGTCTGCCATTTTATGGAAACATGCAAGAATTTCCTTAATGTCTGCCGTTTTCAAAGGTGCAACATCCTCCTCATCACCGCTAGAGAACTGCTCTTGAACATCACTCACTTGCATCGTCTCCAACTCCTTCAAGTCGTCCGTCGTCAACTCCTCGTGGTGCTCCTCGATAAGTTCATCGATATCTTCCGCGCTAACTTCCAGCCCCATGGACGTACCAAGATGTACGATGTCAGCCACCTCAGACTGCTGAATTGGTTCAGGATCGTCAACGATCTCGGCTTCTCCTCCAGGCTTCCCGAACCCCTCGAAGTCTCGTGCAGAGACAGCATCGGGCCACAGCTTCCTCCAAGATGAGTTTAGGGTACGCCTCGAAACTTCCTGCCAAGCGAGATCGATGAGTTTGAGGCATATCACGATGTTGAAGTGATCTTTCCAAAATTCACGCAGAGTGAGGTTTGTACTCTCTGTGACTTGGAAACATCTCTTGAAGAGATGCTTCGTGTACAATTTTTTAAAATTAGAAATAACTTGCTGGTCCATGGGCTGGAGGAGAGGGGTGGTGTTAGGCGGTAGATACAGGACCTTTATGAAGGAATACTCGGCCAGAAGATATTCCTCGAGGCCAGGAGGGTGAGCTGGAGCATTGTCCAACACCAGCAGACATTTCATAGGGAGGCGCTTTTCTTCCAAATATTTTCGGACAGTCGGACCGAAGCAGACATTCACCCAATCAATGAACAGTTGCCTCGTTACCCAGGCTTTTGCATTCGCCTTCCACATCACAGGAAGGTTCTCCTTAATAACTTTGTGGGCTTTGAAGGCTCGGGGATTTTCTGAATGGTACACCAGCAGGGGCTTTATCTTGCAGTCCCCACTGGCGTTTGCACAAAAAGCAAGGGTAAGCCTGTCCTTCATAGGCTTATGTCCGGGTAGCCTCTTCTCCTCCGCCGTGATGAATGTCCGACGAGGCATTTTCTTCCAGAAAAGCCCAGTTTCGTCGCAATTGAAAACTTGCTGCGAAGTGTAGCCTTCCTGCAGAGTCAACTCCTCGAACGTTTTAACAAAGGCTTCGGCAGCCTTCGTGTCCGAGCTGGCTGCCTCCCCATGCCGTACCACTGAATGGATGCCAGTCCTTTTCTTGAACTTCTCAAACCACCCACGAGAAGCCTTAAACTCTGGGGGTTCCTGCTGGGATGTTCCTTCTCCTGCTCCTTCTTCGGCCTGAGCACGCACGAGATCACCGAAAATGGCGGAGGCCTTCTGGCAAATTGTAGTCTCAGTGATGGTGTCTCCTGAGATCTCTTTGTCCTTGATCCACACAAGAAGCAGCCTCTCCATCTCGTCATGCACGTGCGTTCTCTTGTTGGAGAAAATAGTGACGCCCTTAGAAGGTGTTGCTGCTTTGATGGCCGCCTTCTGCTTCAGGATGGTGCCTATCGTAGACGGATTCCGGCCATACTCCTTGGCGATCGCACTTAAACGCATGCCAGACTCGTACTTTTTAACGATTTCAAGTTTCGTCTCCATCGAGAGCATCGTCTTCTTCTTCTTTCCTTCGGCAACATTCTTGGGACCCATGGCTTCAGTAATACGTAATATAATACACTACGTAACGTTATATACAGTCTATGTATAGTAAACACTAATACAGTACAGTGCACAGTAACGAAAGTTTATTAACGATAACACGTGGCGTACGAATGTACTGTATATTAACACAAAGTCAAACAAGCGAAAGCACACAACACAATGTCTGTTAACGATACCGCGGTCGGAACGAAAAGAGAGAGAGAGAGATGAACGCCCGTGCGTAGGCAAGCTGGGATAGTTGCCGACCAATAGGAAAGCAGGATCTTATGGCGTCAGCTAGCGTCTGAGTAGGGAGATAACCAATGGGTGAGCGGGAGGCTGTAAGTGAGTCTACCCAAGTTCAAAGTCTGGCGGCGCGCGCTTTTTAAAATTACTCTCGGCGAAGAGTTGGGATCTCGTAAGGTTTTCGTATCCTGAAATTTTATCCGTATCCTGGGGCATAAAAATCTTCGAATCACTTTTCGCATCCTGAATTTTTCGTAAGCAGAAACTTTCGTATCCAGAGGTATCACTGTATATATATGTACATATATATACATATATACATATAATGTATATATATATACATATATATATATATATATACATATACTGTATATACATATATATATATAGCCTATATATATATATATATATATACACATATATA
>NC_090760.1:18213515-18218515 GCF_036898095.1 Palaemon carinicauda
TTTTCACCAACGCCCCTAACTCCCATTCATCAGGTTTTGCCTCTTCATACCGCAATCTACAAAATAATCTCGTAAGTAGTCTGGGAGTCACTTCATTTTCGGCCAGTATCACCTCAACAGTTATTCCAACATATTCAGGGGCTTTCCATCTCTTTAGTGTTTTGAGGATGGCTTTGACTTCAAATATACTGAATTCATTCATGGGCACATCAAGGTCTTCAGTAGCCTCATGTATATCAATCAAATTATTCCCTTCATATCTCCTATTCATAACTTCACTAAAGTGTTCCATCCATTGTCTTTCTTCATCTTCTGTTGCTATAACAGAGCCATCTCTCTTTTTGATGTGTATATGCTTCTTCTTCTTTGTCCTCATAGAGATTTCATTAATATTTCTATGAGCAATTCTTACACCATAGCCACTTCCTGAATTCATAGCTTTGTTAGCCTCATCTGCTTTATTGTCTAAATATTCTCTCCGGTCATTCCTGGCTTTTCTTTTGACCTCACTATCAATACAGGAATACTTAGCAGGCTCTACCTTGTAAATTTCATTACTTCCTTGAAAAATTTTAACAAATATTTTCTGTGTTTGTCTCCTTTTTATAGTATCCCATATATATATATATGTATATATATATATATATATATATATATACATATATATATATACTTGTATATATATATATACAAACATATATATATATATATATATATATGTGTGTGTATACAAACATATATATATACATATATATATATAAATAAACATATATATATATATATGTATATATATATATATATATATTTGTATATATATACTGTATATACATAAACATATATATTCATATATATGTATAAATATATATATATAAACATATATATATACATATATAAATATATATATATATATATATATACATATATATATATATATACAGTATATATATATATATATATATATAAATATATATATATATATACACACACACATATATATATATATATATATTATATATATATATATATATATATGTATGTATATATATATATATATATATACATATATATATGTATATATATATATATATATATATATACCCACACACTTACATACATGTAAAACACATATTCTTTTTCAGTAACTGCTGAATACTGGGTAGGAGCGCGCTCGTCGGAATGGTCAGACGGTCATCCAGTTGAGTCGAGCCACCTAGCACCCGACTCATTCCAGGACAATGCAGAATGCATGAAAATGATTGGAGCTGCCGGATTCCTTCTGGGGACAGAGTCCTGCTCAAGGAGACTCTACTATATATGCCAAGCATCTAGAATTAACGCCATAAACACGACGTCTGGGGGGCTCTCTCATCTCTGATATGTTTCGAAGGAGGAGGGGAGAAATGTAAACTAAGTTTAGGTCTAGGGTATTATTATTATTATTGTTATTATTATTATTATTATTATTATTATTATTATTATTATTATTATTATTATGATAATAATAATAACACTAATAATAATTATTATGATTACTATTATTATTATTATTATTACTATCATTATTACTACAGGTATTATTATTATTATTATTATTATTATTATTATTATTATTATTATAATAATAATAATTATTATTATTATTATTATTACTACTATTATTATTATTATTATTACTACTATTATTATTATTATTATTACTATCATTATTACTACAGGTATTATTATTATTATTATTATTATCATTATTATTATTATCGTTATAATTATTATTATTACTATTATTATTATTATTATCATTGTTGTTGGAAAAGCAGCCTACTATAAGCCCAAGGTCTCCAACAGGGGAAATAGCCCAGTAAGGAAAGGAAATAAGCAAACAGATAGAATAGTATGCCCGAGTGCACCCTCAAGCAAGAGAACTCTAACTCAAGACATTGGAAGACCATGGTAAAGAGGCTATGCCTCTACTCAAGTCTAGAGAACAATGTTTTGATTTTGGAGGATGTAATAAAGAAAAATTAAGATTTTCCATAAGTCTTTATTTCTTACAAAAATGATACATAAGACGTTTCAAATAAAGTATATTATAATAACTGTAATTGACAATATTTTTTATATATTATCCTAATATTCGTTTTTCCTTGTAATTTTGAAATTCCAAAAAAAGAAAAATTAAAAAAATGGAAGTCTCTAAAAAATTTATTTCATCCCTTTAGGAAGATTAGAGAGAGAGAGAGAGAGAGAGAGAGAGAGAGAGAGAGAGAGAGATTTTTCCCATCTTGAAAAGTAATATATTTAGAAAACAGACAATTAAATATTGATTTATAAAATCAGATGAATTAAATGGGAATAATAATACAATATCTTTACTGAATGTTTTATTCACGTCAGATATGAAAGTATTGATTCAAACATTTTACTATTATTTTCTGGTGTTGTTTCTCATATTTTGATTCCTCTTCCATGTGTTGTGTTTCATAACCTCATCATCATTAAGGGCTAGGTTTATCCGGGCAGTATTCCTTGATTGTTTCAAATAGTTTGGCAGAGCAATCAGTCGATTTAGCTATCTCCTGCCCCAATGCATGATTGGTCAGGTCACCAACCTACTGAATTGAGGTTGACAGCCAATTAAGATAGGCTATTGACTAGTTAAGGTAAGTGACTGGTCTGGTCAGGTTAACAGTCCATAGAACTGAGGTTGACAGCCAATTCAGGTAGGCTATTGGCTAGTCAAGGTAAGTGACTGGTCTGGTCAGGTTAACAGTCCACAAAACTGTGGTTGACAGCCAATTAAGATGGGCTATTGGCTAGTTAAGGTAAGTTACTGTTCTGGTCAGGTTAACAGCCCACAGAACTGAGGTTGACAGCCAATTCAGGTAGGCTATTGGCTAGTCAAGGTAAGTGACTGGTCTGGTCAGGTTAACAGCCCAAAGAACTGAGGTTGACACCCAATCAAGATAGGCCATTGGCTAGTCAAGGTAAGTGACTGGTCTGGTCAGGTTAACTGACCACAGAACTGAGGTTGACAGCCAACCAAGATAGACTATTAACTAGTTAAGGTAATTGACTGGTCTGGTAAGGTTAACAGCCCACAGAACTGAGGTTGAGAGCACAGCCCATAGAACTGAGGTTGAGAGCACAGCCCACAGAACTGAGGTTGAGAGCCAATCAAGATAGGTTATGGACTAGTCGAGGTAAGTGACTGCTCTGGTCAGGTTAGCAGCCCACAGAATTGTGGTTGACAGTCAATCAAGATAAGCTATGGACTAGTCAAGGTAAGTGACTGGTCTGGTAAGGTTAACAGCCCACAGAACTCAGGTTGAGAGCACAGCCCACAGAACTGAGGTTGAGAGCCAATCAAGATAGGTTATGGACTAGTCAAGGTAAGTGACTGCTCTGGTCAGGTTAGCAGCCCACAGAACTGTGGTTGACAGTCAATCAAGATAAGCTATGGACTAGTCAAGGTAAGTGACTGGTCTGGTAAGGTTAACAGCCCACAGAACTCAGGTTGAGAGCACAGCCCACAGAACTGAGGTTGAGAGCCAATCAAGATAGGTTATGGACTAGTCAAGGTAAGTGACTGCTATGGTCAGGTTAGCAGCCCACAGAACTGTGGTTGACAGTCAATCAAGATAGGCTATTGACTAGTCAAGGCAAGTGCCTAGTCAAAGATGAGAAACATGTCAGGTCAGCATCCAGTTCAGGTGAATGACTTGTTGAGTGATTTGTCATTTTCGTTGAAAACCGAGAAGTTTTTCGGACTGGCGCCTAGAGAGCAAAGTGAGTGGATTACGGAAGTAGTGGACTCTGCCTGGTCTCTCTATCGTTCGGAGGTGTTAGACGCAGATAATTCCTGTTAGAGAATATAGAAGAAATTTTTTCGTTAGATATGCTTATATATGAACACACACATCTATAGACATATACATATGCGTAAAACTCAATGGGACACATGATGCTCAGATGGGGAAAGATGAAAAAAAAAGAAATAAATAAATAAAATTACGGAATTTCGACTAGTTTTGTCTATGTCTTCAAGAGAGCTGATGTACTGCGAGAGATGTAGCATGTTTTTTCTGATGTATTGTTCTACAAATATCTCTTTTAAAGAAAGATATCCTCTTGTATTTATAATAGTAATAATGTAATGATGGTAATAGTTATCATAATAATATATGCTATTATTGTTATAATAATAATTATCATTATACAAAGGAAAGAAATGAATACGTACCTAACAGGTTCACTACCTCCAGCTTGTAGATGAATAACGAAGGGTTCACCTGCAACGATAAAAAAAAATGACACCACAAGTAGGCCTAGTTATTGTTCATTTATCTTTACCAATCTATCTATCTATTAACTTATGTGATATGATAATTATGAAATGATTTACTTGGTTCATTTTAATTTTATTTCATTGATTAAGGATAAACTGAATCTATAGTGTTTCTCTTTTAAGTGTTCAGAATGAATATGGATCTAATCTTTATTATTTGAGAGAGAGAGAGAGAGAGAGAGAGAGAGAGAGAGAGAGAGAGAGAGATATTTGTTTTAATCAATTTATTGCGCCCATTGGCGTCAGACCTTTGAGTACATGGTAATACAGTAATATTGATTACATCTACATTGTAATTAAGTTATGCCTGAAGAATAAAAAAATAAAGTATTTACAGACATTTAAGTACATATTAAAACAGTATTGTTTACATCTACAGCATATAATGAAGTTTATACAAAGGAATACAAAATAAACTATAGACATATTTAGTACATATTAAAAATAATATTGCTCATTTCTATATATTAAAGGTTATACAAATGAATTCATATGGAACACAAATTAAATTTAGTTTAATATTACAAAACAGCTGATTATTCAGTATCCACCAAAGTGAGGATGGCGCATGAGAGAGAGAGAGAGAGAGAGAGAGAGAGAGAGAGAGAGAGAGAGAGAGAGAAGAGAGAGAGAGAGAGAGAGAGAGAGAGAGATATTA
>NC_090760.1:18223515-18245390 GCF_036898095.1 Palaemon carinicauda
CATAAAACTTTGAAAATACAATAGCTTCATGAAGCAAAATCCACATAGAATATAAACCGGATATAATTGTTTCGCAGCCGACCAAGGAAAACCGGATTTATTTCCGGAGACCTGTGTCCTTTCGTCAATTAATGCGTTACGAATCTTCCTAGAATAGGACCTCGCTAGTATGACAATGGAAACATTTTGTGTAGTAAAAAAAAAATAACAAAACAAAGATAACATTGAAAATTTGACGTATACAGTTCAAAGTACGGTCTAGAATTGCCTAGATTAATGTCTACTTTAGACTCCACAGCCTTTAGATATGCGGCCCCGAGACTATATAACAAGCTCCCACGAAACATTCGAATGATTGAAGACATTAAGGCTTTCAAGAGGAAACTGAAGAATTCCTTATTTCATGAGTCCTTTGACAGTGACGATTTAACAGTAAATGAACAATACGCGATATGAAACATTAAATACTCTGAACGAACAAGGTAAAACGACAGTGGAGGTCCTGTAGAGAGTGGGGTTCCCCTGCTGTATGGGACCGGAAAAGCAGCCGTCAAGGTAAATAAGTTAATCAAACATTGAGAGATAGAAAATACCAATATGTTATTTATATCATACCTTATATTAATCTGTTTATAAAATACAAAAGGAATCAGTGTACCATAATTTCAAGTGAAATACCATAATCTGGGTTTGCTGGCATGGCAACCCGGAGTATGATTCTCTCTCTCTCTCTCTCTCTCTCTCTCTCTCTCTCACTCTCTCTCTCTCTCACACACACACACACACACACACACACATATATATATATATATATATATATATATATATATATGTATATATATATATATATATATACGAGGCCTGTCGGAAAACTATCCGACCTTAATCCAGAAAAAATATTTTATATACCTGACAGGATTTGGACCCTAATCCCCTTCAAAGTAGGCCCCTTGTGCTTGCACACACTTAGTCCACCGATCCATCCACTGCTGGAAACACCTCTGGAAGTCTTCTTTTGGAATGGTGTTCATCTTCGCCGTCGCGTTCCGCATTATCTCCTCTCTAGTCTCAAAACGGGTTCCTTTCAGTGGCGTCTTCAATTTTGGAAACAACCAGTTTCTGAACACCGTGATAACTGGAGATGAGTCATGGATGTACGGGTACGACCGAGAAACAAAAAGACAGTCGTCGCAATGGAAGCATCCCGAGTCTCCAAGGCCGAAAAAAGCGCGACAGGTGCCAAGCAAAATGAAGGTGATGCTTACTGTCTTCTTTGATATCCGTGGAATTGTACATCACGAATACGCACCGGAAGGACAAACAGTGACAAAGGAGTACTATCAAGATGTTCTCCGTCGTCTCCGTGACGCAGTTCGGCGCAAAAGGCCAGACATGTGGAGGGCGAAAAATTGGCAACTGCATCACGACAACGCCCCCGCACACTCATCCCAATTGATCCAACATTTCTTGGCCAAACATGGAATTCCAGTTGTTCGCCAACCTCCCTACTCTCCAGACATGGCTCCTTGTGACTTCTGGTTGTTTCCAAAATTGAAGACGCCACTGAAAGGAACCCGTTTTGAGACTAGAGAGGAGATAATGCGGAACGCGACGGCGAAGATGAACACCATTCCAAAAGAAGACTTCCAGAGGTGTTTCCAGCAGTGGATGGATCGGTGGACTAAGTGTGTGCAAGCACAAGGGGCCTACTTTGAAGGGGATTAGGGTCCAAATCCTGTCAGGTATATAGATTATTTTTTCTGGATTAAGGTCGGATAGTTTTCCGACAGGCCTCGTGTATATATATATATATATATATATATATATATATATATATATATATATGTGTGTGTGTGTGTGTGTGTCTATAAGGGCCTAACATTATACAAATGCATATATATGTATTTTTGGGCTCAAGCCATGACGTCCTGATGGAAGGTTCCTTTTTGGTAGCTTCCTTGGGTATATTGACTACAAGGATATTCCCAGAGAATTAAACCACAGGTTATCACAGAATTCTTACTTCTGGAGCGAGTATCCTAAAGGTTTCCCTTTAAGACATCGTATATCAACAGGGGACGCATGTATTAACACGCCACATAGCTATCTGCACCCCATATAGAGTTAACACTTCGATATGGAGGGGCGGAGAATAACTGGGGAGCCGTTCCACAGTTACACTCATCCCTGGCTACTTTTGGTACTCGAAACATAAACAAACGGGCGCCATTGCTAAATGACGTCACGTCTGTCCTCATCCTTCTGCTTGTAGCTGCCTTGTAGCTACCTTCGGCCTCGCCTTCTTCTGGAAAGTTGAGTACCAGGTCCCAGTATTGTTTAAATAAGCTCTGGCCGTAAAGTAACTTATACTTTTCGTGATATTTCGTGTTTTCTGGCGGAGCTGTGCTGCTACCGGACACGCCATTTTATGGCGTCGCTGTTCTTTTGCATGCCTTATTTAGCTAGTCAGAACAGCTTATTCCGGCCTCTTAACTAATTGATATTGTTAGTTATTTAGTCTTCATAGCTAGGAACTTCATATATCGTGTTTTAACGCTCTATTATCCGGTCATCGCCTGACCCCATACTAGATTGCTAGCTTAGCCCCTAGGCCAGATTGCCTAGCACCAGTGTTCATGCATGATATATTTCAGTGATCCTAGGTTAAGTTATGAAGATAGTGGCATTATTTATCATACTGTTTACTGTGATGCAAGTGTATTTCGCCTTCAGGGACCATATAGGGGATCGGTTTGATTGTGTGCCTTTCTAACCTAACCTAAATGTAGGAACCCCTATATGCTCCCTTCATCCCCTGCCTACGGGCGTTCCCTCTGTGTGGCCATGCTCCCCCTTCTATATAGGGGGATCATGTCCGTAATCAGAGTATTATCGCTTCTCTGTCCTCTCTAAGGGAATGATCCCCCCTTAGGGTTGCGTCCGAGAAAGAGGAACGGCCTGTCCTTCCTCAGTTGCTTCGGTTAGGTTACTTAACCTTCCATGCAACTTGCGATGTGTCTTTCAGCCTACCTAGCTTGGGATTTAACACTCCTTATCTAGGTTAGGCCTTGGGGGGCGGCTAGTTCTGTACTGTTATAGTTTGAGACGGTACTCGTGCACCGTTCTCATTCAGGTTAGCTACCCTAGGCTAGGGAGCGTCCTCCCTTCCTTGGTGGCCGTTCTTGTACAGAGCCTCCCCTATGGAAGACCCCTCTTCTTCTCCCTCCCCACCTATCCCTTGGCATAGACTAGCCTATACATAGGCTAGCCTATGCATATCTGTCCCTAGCCCTACAATTCCTCCTTCGGGTGGAGCGTTAGGGCTATCTTGGTCTCCTGTTGAGCAGGACGCTCTGGTACATATACCCTTCATAGCATCCTATGGGGTTAGCCACTGGAAGTGATTTGTCCAACAGGGGTTCCCTCCCTCTTGGGTGTATCCTGACTCTCCCTTGGGTTACCCTGGCACCCGGCCGACTGCCGGCCCACTGCCATCGGATGATAGGACCCACTCCTATCATGGATACACTCACTCAGGTGGGATGCCAGAGGGGTATGTGATCTTACCCCTCCATCCCTCCTTATCTGTCTCTCTACCTATCCTGGTGCCGGTCCCTTGCCGCCTCTACTGCCGGCGATACCGCCCTTCCCTTGGTGACACATTCTTGAGATACCCTCCCTCCCCTAAGTCGCCAGCCTTCCGTGTGCCGGAGGCTGCCGCCTTCCGTCGGCGTACAGCCGATGGCCCACCCCTCCTTTACCTAGCTTCGGTTGTTCGACCTTCGGGCCGGCATTGATTGCCGGCGGTCTTGGTATACTAACCAATTCTGCCTTATCTTATGAACTGGTCACCAAGCCGGCAGCCGCCGCCGCCTCCTGCCGGCCGCCAAGCTGGCATTATACCTGAATCCTCAATGTGTCTACCTTAATGCCATGAACCCTGCTGGAGCGGCCTCCGGCGTGCCGCCGGTCTGCCGGCGTCCCCCCGGAAGCACCAAGGGACTTGCACCCCTTCTACTAGCTGTCGGCTACATGCCGATAGCCCTACACTGCAACCAGATAGCTTGGCTACTCCGATGGATAGGTATTGTCTTACCGTTCTACTAGTGGCTGTGCTGTCTTCTTGCATATTACAAATTTCCAGCATACTGTGTGTGTCTTAGCACGGTTGGTTGCCGGAACCTAAATCTATATGGGGTCTCCTGCTACCCCTTTACCCTAAAGGTCTGAGTGGTCTCAGTCCTTGTTTCACCTCGCAGGTAATCTCTGCTAGAATTGTCTTCTACCCACTACGGTGATCCATGAAGATTTCTGTTTTTGTGTCCTCGGTCACAAATGAAATTGCCTATTGATAAGGTTACGGTAACCAACTGGGCGGGATCCACAAATATGTGTATCTACTCCCCCTTCCCGCTCCTCTCTTTAACATTAAAATATTCTTGAATTATTTAATGTTAAGTGAAAGTTTAACTACTTAAAATTTAACTTTAGAGTAATGTAAGTCATTCTTATGCCTTCCGTATACTCATGATCTCTTTCTCTTACAGGAGGAGTACATCAAGTGTGACCACAACTTCTGTGGAGTGAAGCGCCCGGACTTCTACGGGCACACGGCGTGTCGGACCCACGCCCCCTGCGCCGCCAAGAAAGGCGACCTAAAATATTGGGACCCGCAGCACTGTACAGTCTGCAAGAGTCGTCTGGTCGAAGCGTTCGACGATCCTCCTTCAGCGGAGGTAAGGGACAACGCTCGGAAGAAGCTACGCAAGTGGGTGCATGGCTTCTAGAAGAACGCCACCGGACCGTATCTCGCTACCGAAGATTTGAGGGCCTTGCTATTTCCAAAGGCATCAAAAGACTCAGTGGTCCCTAGTGATCAGATTCCCACCGTCCAGATAGTGGTGGAACCTGATGTGGTCATGGCTCAGTCCATGCATGAGTGTTGTTTAGATTCCGACAATGTGGACCGTATGTCGGAAGTGTCGGAGACCACGGAGAGGAACCTCATGGGCGACGAGCTCGACTATGAGGAAGATCAGGTGGAATACCCTGATTCGGAGCATGAGGTCGCTCCAGCTTCTACCCCTGCACCAACTCCTACACCGACGGAGGTATCACTTCCTTCTACATCCGCTACCCCGGACCCTACCCCATCTAGCACTCAGGAGATCTTCAAGATGCTTGAAGCTCTCATGGATAAGAAACTTCGCGAGACGCATGAATTTTTCAGGTCCAACCTCGGAAGTTCGAAGCAACTGAAAAGGATTTCGGTTAAGGACCTCCCTGCATGCTCGGATACTAACCCATGGAGGTATGCCGAGCACATGCCGATCACCACGGGCAAGATCTTTATCAGTGAGAAGGTCGGCTCGATCGCGTTGGAAGAAGTGGAATTCTTCCCGAACTTTGAGGCTTACCCGGACTGTTACGTCCGACTCGGGTCCGAACCCGCCTCTAAAGAAGAGACCGAACCAAAGGAGGTTATCGTGTTCGATCTCTCGAAGGCCCAGGCTATGTTAGCCAGCGCGGTGAAAAGTAGAGGCTTCACCAACTCGAAAATGCCGGCGCTTAGCAAAAAGCACCCGACCTTCGTCGCACCAGACAATGCGACCTTCCCCTTTCTGGAAAAGGCCTTCACTGCGGTACATAAAGCAGTGGAAGAAGGGAAACCTGGCCCTGTACTGGAGGAGAGCAGGCCCTTCTCCCTGACCACTCCCCCTGATGATAGACACTGGAAAGACGTCCAGTCAACCTTCATAGTGGGGAAACTAGAGCCTGACGTCGCTGGTCGTCAGTTTAACGAGGACCTCCCGAAACTTAACGATCACCTCCTTCGTCGGAAACATGATACGAAGGAAAGGCTCGCCGCATCTATGTCCCTCCAAGTACAGCTCGAAGTCATGGCCGGTGACACTAGGGTCCCTGACTTCTACATGGTCCTTGCCAAAACACATCTGGCAACGGTCGTGAAGGATCTGTACAGCTTCACGAAGGGTCGTAGAGCCTGTTGTGAATTCGTGTTTGCAAATGCGACAGTACGACACGAACTCCGGAGGCTGATTTCCTCCAACATCTGGGGAAAACACCTCTTTCCCTCCTCCCTAGTGAAAGAGATCACTGACAAAGCTGCCACGGAGAACAGGAACCTTCTTCACAAATGGGGCATGTCAAAGAAAAGGAAATCCTCTCAGGACGACGGCCCTCAACCTAAGAGGAGACCCACCAAACCAAAACCCCAGCAACGTCAACAGAGACGGCAATTTCCGGGATCCGCTACTCCCCAAGTGGCAGCTCAGCCACAACAGACCTTTCAATTGGTCACCCAACCGGTCTTGTCACAGTCGCCGGTCTTCACCCCTGCATTTGAGCAGCAGTCCACTACCTTTCGTCCCAAAGGCAGAGGCTCAAACAGAGGTGCAGGCAGAGATGCATCTCGCCGCCCCTCCAGAGGTAGAGGAGGAAGGGGATCTAGCGGCTGAGGTAGCAAACCCTCGGGAAGCCAGAAGCAATGAAGTGTTTCCGGTGGGAGGAAGACTCCGCCAATTCCAGGATCGTTGGACCTTCGATCCTTGGGCACACAGCATCGTCAAGAAGGGTCTAGGCTGGAGCTGGACTCAACCACCCCCAACCTTCCAGCAATTCTTCTAACAGTCAACCCCCCTCCTGGAAGAATATGTCCTAGAACTCTTGAACAAGAAGGTGATAAGGAGGGTAAAGTCAACCAGGTTCCAAGGGAGACTGTTTTGCGTCCCCAAGAAGGACTCCGACAAACTCAGAGTCCTTCTAGACTTATCCCCCCTCAACAAGTTCATAGCGAACAACAAGTTCAAGATGCTGACTCTTCAACAGATAAGGACCCTTCTGCTCAAGGTTCTTACACGGTCTCGATAGACCTGGCGGATGCCTACTGGCACGTTCCAATGAATCACCACCCTTCCTCCTACCTAGGATTTCGACTCCAAAGGAAAAGCTACGCTTTCAGGGCCATGCCCTCCGGGCTCAACGTGGCCCCACGGATCTTCACTAAGCTGGCAGACGCCATCGTTCAACAGCTCCGCCTCCGCGGCGTCCAGGTGATGGCCTACCTCGACGACTGGCTGGTCTGGGCGACATCGCCCGAAGATTGTGTAAGATCCTGCAACAAAGTCACCCAGTTCCTAGAACACCTGGGATTCAAAATAAACACCAAGAAATCTCGCCTCTCTCCAGCTCAGAAGTTCCAATAGTTAGGAATCCAGTGGGATCTTCAGTCACACCGCCTTTCCATTCCACAGAAGATAAGGAAAGAAATAGCAGGGTCTGTCAGAAAACTGCTGAAATCCAAAAGGATCTCAAGACATCAGCAGGAACAAGTTCTAGGCTCTCTACAGTTCGCCTCAGTGACAAACCCAGTGCTTCGTGCACAGCTAAAGGATACCGCGGGAGTCTGGAGACGTTCTGCATCCATCGCTCGAAGAGACCTCAAGAGACGGCTCCCAAACAGACTTCGGTTACTCTTAAAGCCGTGGTCGGAAGCAAAGGCCCTGAAAAGGTCCATTCCTCTTCAACACCCACCTCCATCACTCAACATCCACACGGACGCTTCGCTGAAGGGTTGGGGAGGTCACTCCCACCAACAACAGGCTCAAGGTACATGGTCTCCCCTATTCAAGACGTTTCACATCAACATCTTGGAGGCCATGGCGGTCCTTCTCACTCTGAAGAAACTCTCTCCGCCTCCCTCGATCCACATTCGTCTCACTCTGGACAACTCGGTGGTAGTCAGATGTATCAATCGTCAGAGCTCGAGATCGCCCCAGATAAATCAGGTGCTTCTCCCAATCTTCTGCCTGGCAGAAAAGAAGAAATGGCACCCGTCTGCAGTTCACCTACAAGGATTCCGCAACGTGACGGCGGATGCTCTATCTCGGACAAGCCCGATAGAGTTGGAATGGTCTCTAGACGCAAGATCGTTCTCCTTCATCTCTCACCAAGTCCCGGAACTTCAGATCGATCTCTTCGCAACGAGCGACAACAATCAACTTCCTCGTTATGTGGCCCCGTACGAGGATCCCAAGGCAGAAGCAGTGAACGCCATGTCACTGGATTGGAACAGATGGTCCAGGATCTACCTGTTCCCTCCCACCAACCTTCTGCTGAAAGTCCTCTCCAAGCTGAGAACCTACAAAGGGACAGCGGCCCTAGTGGCTCCCAAGTGGCCCCGGAGCAATTGGTACCCCCTGGTCCTGGAGCTGCAGCCCACACTGATCCCTCTCCCGGGCCCAGTTCTCTCCCAGCAAGTACAGAAGTCGACTGTCTTCGCTTCATCATCGAAAGTCAGGGACCTTCATCTCATGATTTTCTCTCCCTAGCCGCGAAGAAAAGGTTTGGGATCTCGAAGAAAAGTCTAGACTTCCTCGAGGAATACAAGACCGAATCCACACGACGACAATACGAATCATCCTGGAGAAAGTGGGTCTCATTCGTCAAGGCAAAAAATCCTACGGAAATCACCATTGATTTTTGCATGTCCTTCTTCATTCACCTTCATGGACAAGGCTTAGCAGCCAACACGATTCCTACCTGCAAATCGGCTTTAACTAGACCACTACTGTACGCCTTCCAGATTGATCTGTCCAGCGATATCTTCAATAAACTGCCAAAGGCATGCGCTCGTCTACGCTCAGCACCTCCGCCAAAACCTATCTCCTGGTCCCTGGACAAGGTGCTCCATTTTGCCTCCAACTTGGACAACGATTCGTGCCCTCTCAAGGATCTGACTCAAAAAGTTATATTTCTTTTTGCTCTTGCCTCAGGAGCTCGAGTCAGCGAAATAGTGGCATTATCAAGAGACGAGGGTCATATCCTGTTTACAGACTCAGGAGACCTTACCCTCTTCCCTGATCCGACGTTTTTCGCGAAAAATGAATTACCCACCAAGAGATGGGGCCCCTGGAGAATCTGCCCCCTGAAAAAAGATGCCTCTCTATGTCCGGTAGAGAGCCTCAAGGTCTATCTTCAGAGAACTTCAGACTTTGGTGGAGGCCAACTCTTCAAAGGAGAAACATCGGGTAGCGACCTGTCACTGAAACAACTAAGAGCGAAAATCACCTACTTCATTCGCAGAGCGGATCCTGACAGTACACCCGCAGGTCACGATCCTAGAAAAGTCACATCATCTCTGAATTTTTTCCAGAGTATGGATTTCGAAAGCCTCAAGAGCTTCACAGGATGGAAATCTTTGCGCATTTTTATAAGATACTGATGCTTAGGTAGGAAGTTCTATTAACCATAATAATTACCTGGAACATAGATGAATAATTGTTAGTAATTATTTCTCAGCTGATCCCATCTGACGTCGTCGAATGTGGCTTGATGGGTAATAATACGTTGGTATTATAAAAGATACCTTTAATGTATAAAAGACTACATTATGAACTTTACTCTGTGACAGCTGACTCCCAAGTGCATATGGAGCATCTTACACAATCTCATAAACCAAAACATTGCTAAACAAAAGAGCATCGCTCTGAAAAGACTTAAATCCTACTCCAGTACAAATCATAAAGAATCATATTCTATCTTTGAGGTAATCAACAAATGTTTGAATCCTAATACCAAAACAAATCATTACTCTTATGTATAAAGCATAAAATGTCTTATTCATGCAATATGATGCAATGTTGCGCAATACCTGCAACACTTGAAATAATATAGTACATTACAATAATACATAAGTCTCCTCCCCCTTAACTTGACATTGTAAAAATATTCATAAATCTAATCTCTCAGGGGGCTTTCCTCTGTTAATCCTATTAGGAAGCACTTTAACATCATCTTGTACTGGTACATGAATTGGTTCTGAATCTACATTGGATGTTGGACCATCTTGGTTAATACTTGACTCATTTGATCTAACTACTTCTTTAAGTTTCTCATCTCTAACATTCACATGCTCTACTGTCTTTCTGTTTAACGGCTGTAATTGATCAGCATGACGTTTTACAACATTATCACCAACACGAACATCATAATGTAAATTTCCTATCTCTCTTACAATCTCTCCTGGTACCCACTTCTCTGGAGTGTTGTACGATCTTACCATGACATCAGACAAAGGTAAAAAATGTCTTACATTAGGAAGCTTTGCTACTTGTTTATACCCTTTATCTTCTAAATCACTTTGCAAACTTGGATACAACAAATCTATCTTACACCTTATCCTCCTTCCCATTAACAAATTTGAGGGTGCCACGCCTGTTGTGCTGTGCGGCGTTGTTCTATAAGACAATAAAAATTTTGACACATGCAAATATATATTACCTGAATTTGCTTTTCTACACTTCATATTGTGCTTAAACGTTTGGACAAATCTTTCAGCCTCTCCATTAGTAGATGGATGATATGTAGCTGAAAATGTATGCTTTATACCATTGACATTACAAAATTCTTTAAACTCTTGTGAGGTAAATTGTGGACCATTATCTGTAACAATTCTTTCTGGAATACCATGCGTTGAAAAAATTTGCATTAACTCTTTAATTGTGGCGTAAGACGTTGTCGTCTTCATTGGGATAATTTCTGGCCACTTACTGTAAGCATCTACTACTATCAAAAACAAATAATTCAAAAAAGGACCTGCAAAATCTATATGCACTCTGCCATGGATACCTGGGTAACTCCCACGGGTGCATTCTAGCAAATTGAGGATTGTTTTGTTGCATAACACAATTCATACAATTCTTAATATAACATTCCACATCTTTATCTACACCTGGCCACCATACAAAAGTTCTCGCAATTGACTTTGATCTTACAATACCTTGGTGATCAGCATGTATTTCAGACAAAACCTTATTTCTCAGTGAATTAGGAATAACTACCCTGGAACCTCTCATCACTATTCCTTGTGTCACACTCAGTTCATACCATATATCCTTATACGGTTTACAATTTTCCTCCTTTCCACATAAGTCCCTACCTGTCATTAAACTCTCCAAAACCTTACTAAGTACTGGGTCTTGCTTGGTACTGTGTGCTACATCTTTTGCAGTTATTGGTACATTATATACTGAAATTAACAGAACACTGTCATCATACTCTTCTGGAGCTTTGTCTACGGGTAATCTGGATAAAGCATCTGCATTACCCATATTTGATGTTGGACGGTATTCTATATCATAGTGGTACGCTGCTAACGTAACTGCCCAACGTTGTAGTCTTGCAGCTACCAACGTAGGTAAACTTGCTTTTGGACCCAATATTGCTAATAAAGGTTTATGATCTGTAACAAGTGTGAACTTTTTCCTACCATAAAGATACATATGGAATTTTTTAACTCCATAAACTAATGCTAAACCTTCCTTTTCTATTTGAGAGTAATTCCTTTCTGCCTTGTTCAACACTCTAGAAGTGAATGCAATTGGTTTTTCTGTTCCATCTGGCATTACATGAGATAATACTGCACCTAAACCTATGTTTGATGCATCACATATTAATTTAACTGGTAAATCCATTTGATAATGTACTAAGAATGTAGGTGATGTTATTTCCTGCTTGATTCTTTCAAAAGATTCCTGACACTTTTGTCCACTTCCATTCTACACCCTTATTCAACAGATTATACAATGGATGTGCAATTGTAGACAAATTCTGAATGAAATTCCCATAAAATGTTACTAAACCTAGAAATGATTGTAATTCCTTAACATTTTCTGGCACTTTTGTTGATTGTACAGCTTTAATCTTCTCTTTAGTTTTGTGAATACCCTTGCCATTTATTACAAAACCTAAGTATTCCACTGAATCAACTTCTAAAATACATTTGTTCTTATTTACTCTAATATTATGTTCCTTCAACTTCTTCAGAACTGTTCGCAATCTTTCTCTATGTTCTCTTGTGTCTTTACCCGCAATTAAAATATCATCTATAAAAATGAATACTCCTTGCATTCCTGAAAAAATCTTATCCATAGTTTGTTGCCATATAGCTGGACTACTTGCAACTCCATAAGGTAATCTCTTTGGCCTAAACAAACCTAAGGATGTATTTACTGTACATAATTCTTGTGAAGTTTCATCCATGGGAAGCTGTTGAAATGCTTGTCTTAAATCTAATTTAGAAAAAACACTGCCTCCTGACATAGTTGCAAACATGTCTTTCGGATTTGGTAAGGGATGTTGAGCTACTTGCAGTTGTGGATTTAACGTTACTTTGTAATCTCCACATAACCTAACCTGTCCACTTTCCTTCACAATAGGAACTAATGGTGTAGCCCAATCTGAATATGTAACCTTTTCCCAAGAACCTTCACTTTCTAATCTCCTGATTTCTGTTTCAACTGCACTTTTCAATGCATACGGTACTGGTCTCGGAGCAAAAAATCTAGGAGAACTGTCAGGTTTCAAAACTAAAATTGCCTTTGCGTTCTTTACTGTACCTATTTTATCTTCAAATACGTCTTGAAACTCTGATATGATATCATCCATAGACATTTCATTTTTGTTTTCATCTTGTCTACCTGCAACCTTCAAAATACTAGGCCAATCTAACTTCAAATACTGTAGCCAATCTAAACCTAGCAAAGTTTGTCCATTACCTTTTACTACTGTTAATGGCATTCTCTCTAATTTCTGTTCTTTGTACTGTACTTCTACGTTCGAAGCACCTATTACCTGAATATCAAAACCATTATAACTTTTCAAAACTCTATTTGTACCTTCTAATAACAAATTAGGAATGCTTTTAGCCATTTTCTCAGACATAATTGATACATCGGCTGCTGTGTCAACTTGCATCAAAATTGGTTTACCATTTATGATTACTTCTACCATGATATGTTTCTTTGCACCTTTGTTGACTGAGTTTATGTGAAACGCAAAATCAGTTTCTGAACTAACCTGATTATCATGAACATTTTCCTCATTATTCTCTTGACCCATAGTATCAACTGTAGCATTTATTTTCTTTGCGTACTGTTTTCAATATTAAACTTACCCAATAATCATGTAGCTGTCAACTCCGTTGCCCGACAGAATTCTACGGGAGGGATACGCCAGCTATCACTATACTAGAAGGGGGTGTACTCACCAGCGCCACCTGTGGCCAGGTACTACAGTACTTCTTGTTGACACCTCCTCAATTTTTCCTCTGTCGTGCTTCCGGCAAGACGTTCTGGGATACGCTTATAATCTTGGAGTATTGTTCACGGCTTTTGGTGAAGTATTTCTCTCAGATTTCGGCTGTCGCTATACTGGAAAACTTCTCTATTAGCTTAGATAGCTTTTATTTAGTTCTGTTTAATGGTTAACGATCTTTTTGCTTGATTTGGAATCCCCCTTGACTAACTCTTTGATTCAAGATGTCTGACCTTTCACAAGCCCCACCCCATAGACGATGTAGGTCTTGTAATAGGCGTATTCCGAAGGCCTCGGTAGATCCTCACACCGCTTGTTCTGACTGTAGGGAAAGACCCTGTCAGTTAGAAGATCGATGTGAGGAATGCGCCGGTCTTTCGGAACTTGAATTTGTTCGATTCCTGAAATATTCAACCAAGTTAGAGAGAGAGAGAGTTAGGAGGAGTTCTTCTCGCTCTTCACTTTTTTCCTCACCTCATGATCCTCAACCTTTTCCTCCCCCTGTAGTGGCTACCCCCGAACCTACTATTAGTACTCAACCTGATATGTCCGTTGTTTTGCGTGCCATTCAGGCTTTAGGTGACAAAGTGGAATCGGTGGTTAGTGATCATAAGTCTCTTATGGCAGAAGTCAAAGAACTTAAGGTCAAAAGTGCAGTGGGAGGTGATAGTGCCAGTGCTGTGACGAGTGCTAGTGTCAGTGCGGTGCCAAGTGCTAGTGTCAGTGTCAGTGTGGTGCGTGAGGGTACTTCTGTGCGTGCCAGTCGTCCTCCCAGTCCGGGACCTCTTGCAAGCTCCCAAGCCCAGGGGAGAAGCAATGTCGAAGGGCAAAAGGGTTCGGCAGGCCTTGATCGGCGCACAGAAGTATCCTCGGTGGTTGCGGGCGTGTCTTACAGAGACCGTCACTCCCACCCGCAGACGATTGAGCCCGTCTTTTACTCGTCTGCTGAAGCTATGTCAGGGAGGAAACGCTGGACTCAGGTCTCAAGACCTCTCAAACTCAAAGTCCAGACCTCAAGAGCTCTACAACCTGGTTGCAGTCATTGGATTAGCTCTGACTCTCCGCAGTCATCAGGTGACTGCACTCCTCCTAAGAGGGGTAAGGTGATGCCGCAACAGACCTCATCTTCTGTTAAGGCTTTGCCTCAGCAGACCTTAGCGTCTGTCGACCCCAAGTTGACTTTGCTGCAGTCCATGCAGTCACAGCTTGCGGTCTTAATGCGTGAGTGTCAGGCTGAGAAGGTTACGCCTCCTCCTGCGATCGCTCCGCCTAACCGCAGTCCAGTCTGCCAGGCGTACGAAGTTGAGGCTCCTCAGGATACCTTACCGCGTTCTGAGTTGCCAGTTTCCAGCGGTGTGCAGCTACCTCCGCCTTCCTTAAGGCAACCTCAGCAATGGGAGCAGGAAGCTTATGCCTTACTTCCTCCGGTTCCGCTTGCGGTTCCACCAGCGAGGCAACAATCTCTTGAGGTACGACAACCTCTTCCATCCATGAGGCAGCCACCTCAGCACTCGCTGCAGCGACCTCAACCCTCCTCAAAGCGAGAGCCTCAACACCTTAGCCTAGCACCTCAGGAACCTCAACTCGCGAGACAAGAACTGCGTTCTGCGCAGCCGCTACCTCAACTCTCGCAGCTCACACCTCAGGAACCTCAACTCGTTCCTCAGGAACCTGCTACTGCGCATCCGCAACCCTTACAGCAAGCGCAACTCTTGAGACAAGACACTCATGCCAGGAGTCAGCCACCTCAATCCATGCGCCTACCTTCCTCTACTCTTCCTGACCAGTCTTTGCAGCCTGAACCTCAGGTTTTAACTCAGCAACAGAGACTTGAGGATGAAACCACAAGCGTTTATGCACCCGCTTGTTCTGATTCTGCTGTTCAGCTTACCACTGTTACCTTACCTCTCACTTCGCTACACTCTGGTGATGAGGTTTCTGAGGAGGAAGCTGCGCACCTGGATCCCTCATCAGACGTGGAAGAAACCAAGTCTTCTCCTCTTCCCATTGACTTTCGTAAGGTCCTGGCTCTTTTCAGAGAGGTATACCCGGACCATTTTGTTTCTGCTACCCCACGCTCTCCTCCATCTGAGTTTTCGCTGGGCATGCAGCCCCTTAAGTCAACGTACACTAAGCTCGTCTTTGCTAGGTCCTCTAAGAGAGCTTTAAGAATTTTAGGAGAGTGGTTGCAGTCTAAACAGCAACTAGGGAAGACTTCCTTTATGTTCCCACCTACTAAGCTCACTTCTAAAGCGGGCGTATGGTATGCCACAGGAGAGGAACCAGGCTTGGGAGTACCTGCCTCTGCCCAGGCTGACTTCTCAAGTTTGGTCGACTCTCCTCGTAGAACAGCAATGAGGCGCTCTAAGGTTTGCTGGACCTTCTCCGATCTAGACCACTTCCTAAAGGGTGTATTTCGTGCCTTTGAGATGTTCAATTTTCTAGACTGGTGCCTGGGGGCCCTTAGCAAGAAGACCTCCCCTGCGGACAAGGACTCGGCCATGCTTTCAATGTCCTGCATGGATAAAGCAATTAGGGATGGATCTGGCGAGCTTGCTTCAATGTTTGTGTCAGGAGTTCTTAAGAAAAGGGAGCAACTTTGCACCTTTCTTTCTTCCAGCATCACACCTTGTCAAAGGTCTCAACTCCTTTTCGCTCCGCTCTCTAAGTTCTTGTTTCCCGAAGAGCTTATCAAGGACTTGTCTGCAGCCTTGATTCAAAAGGACACTCATGATCTTGTGGCCTCTTCAGCTCGTAAGACTAAGGTTGCTCCCTCAGTCCCCAGGACTTATCGCACCCCAGTGGCTGATACTCCTGCTACAAGGTTTATTCCGCCCTTTCGTGGTAGAGCCCCCAGCCGAGGAAGCTCCCGTCCAGACTCTTCCAGGAGCAAGTCTAGGAAAGGTTCCAAGACTTCTAAAGGCAAACACTGACTCTCCTCCTCTCCAGACAGCAGTAGGAGCCAGACTCAAGATCTTCTGGCAAGCCTGGGAAAAGAGAGGTGCAGACGCCCAGTCTGTCAGGTGGCTGAGGGAGGGTTACAGGATTCCATTCTGCCGCAAACCCTCTCTGACCACTTCTCCCATCAACCTCTCTCCCAACTACAAGGAAAAGGACAAGAGGCTAGCGTTGCACCAGGAGGTGTCGCTCCTGTTACAGAAGAAGGCAGTGGTTATAGTCCGGGACCATCAATCCCCGGGCTTCTACAACCGTCTCTTTCTGGTGGCCAAGAAGACAGGAGGTTGGAGACCGGTGCTGGACGTCAGCGCGCTCAATGCTTATGTCACCAAGCAGACGTTCACTATGGAGACGACGAAGTCGGTCCTAGCAGCGGTCAGGCAGGAGGACTGGATGGTCTCGTTGGACCTGAAAGATGCTTACTTTCACGTTCCTATTCATCCAGACTCCCAACCTTTCCTGAGATTCGTTTTTGGAAAGGTTGTGTACTAATTCCAAGCCCTGTGTTTTGGCCTAAGCACAGCTCCTATGGTGTTTACGCATCTGATGAGGAATATTGCAAAATTCCTCCACTTATCGGACATCAGAGCCTCCCTTTATTTAGACGACTGGCTGTTGAGAGCCTCCACGAGTCGTCGCTGTCTGGAGAGTCTCAACTGGACTTTGGACTTGATCAAGGAACTGGGTCTGTTAGTCAACTTGGAAAAGTCCCAGCTCATTCCCTCCCAATCCATTGTTTACCTGGGAATGGAGATTCGGAGTCAGGATTTTCGGGCTTTTCCATCGGCCCCAAGGATAAGCCAAGCCCTAGATTGCATCCTGAGCATGCTGAAGAGGAGCAGTTGCTCGGTGAGACAGTGGATGAGTCTCACAGGGACCCTTTCATCGTTAGCCCTGTTCGTCGAGCTAGGGAGACTCCACCTCCGCCCTCTCCAATTCCATCTAGCAGCTCATTGGGACAAGGATTTGACGCTCGAAGCAGTCTCTATCCCGGTCACCAAAGAGATGAAGACCACTCTCTTGTGGTGGAAGACCAACCTCCTTCTCAGGGAGGGCCTATCGTTAGCGATTCAGACCCCCAATCTTCATCTCTTCTCGGATGCATCAGACTCGGGCTGGGGCGCGACCTTGAACGGTCAGGAATGCTCGGGAACGTGGAACAAGGAACAGGAAACGCTCCACATCAACTGCAAGGAGCTACTGGCAGTTCATTTGGCCCTATTGAACTTCAAGTCCCTCCTGCTAGGCAAGGTGGTGGAGGTGAACTCCGACAACACCACAGCCTTGGCTTACATCTCCAAGCAGGGAGGGACCCATTCGAGGAGCCTATACGAGATAGCAAGGGACCTCCTCATTTGGTCAAGAAGTCTAAACCTCACCCTAGTTACGAGGTTCATTCAGGGCAACATGAACGTCTCAGCAGATCGCCTAAGCAGAAAAGATCAGGTCATCCCCACGGAATGGACCCTTCACAAGAGCGTGTGCAACAGACTTTGGACCTTGTGGGGTCAGCCGACAATAGATCTGTTTGCCACCTCCATGACCAAAAGGCTTCCTTTGTACTGTTCCCCAGTTCCAGACCCAGCAGCAGTTCATGTGGATGCTTTTCTGCTGAATTGGTCCCATCTCGACCTTTACGCATTCCCACCGTTCAAGATCATAAACAAAGTCATCCAGAAGTTCATCTCGCACGAAGGGACACGGCTGACGCTGGTTGCTCCCCTTTGGCCTGCAAGAGAATGGTTCACAGAGGTACTACAATGGCTGGTCGACGTCCCCAGGACTCTCCCTATAAGAGTGGACCTTCTACGTCAACCTCATGTAGACAGGTTGCACCCAAACCTCCACGCTCTTCGGCTGACTGCCTTCAGACTGTCGAAAGATTCGCTAGAGCTAGAGGCTTTTCGAAGGAGGCAGCCAGTGCGATTGCCAGAGCAAGGAGGGTATCCACTCGTAGAGTCTACCAATCCAAGTGGGAAGTCTTCCGGAGCTGGTGTAGAGCCAATGCAGTTTCCTCTACCAATACCTCTGTAACCCAAATAGCTGACTTCCTATTACATCTAAGGAATGAGAGATCCCTTTCAGCTCCTACGATTAAAGGGTACAGGAGTATGTTGGCTTCAGTTCTCCGCCACAGAGGTTTGGACCTTTCTTCCAACAAGGACCTTCAAGACATCCTTAAGTCTTTTGAGACTTCTAAAGAACGTCGTTTACCCACTCCAGGCTGGAATCTAGACGTAGTCTTAAGGTTCCTTATGTCGCCTAGGTTCGAACCTCTCCAGTCAGCTTCCTTCAAGGACCTTACCCTCAAGACTCTTTTCCTCGTCTGCCTTGCAACAGCTAAAAGAGTCAGTGAGGTTCATGCCTTCAGCAAGAACATTGGGTTCACTTCCGAATCTGCGACATGTTCTTTACAGCTCGGATTTTTAGCTAAGAATGAACTTCCTTCACGTCCTTGGCCTAGATCGTTTGAAATTCCTAGCCTTTCCAACATGGTAGGTAACGAGCTAGAAAGAGTTCTTTGCCCTGTCAGAGCTCTGAAATATTATCTTAATAGGTCAAAACCTATTCGAGGACAGTCAGAAGCCTTATGGTGTGCAATCAAGAAACCTTCGATGCCCATGTCCAAAAACGGGGTTTCATATTATATAAGGCTTCTGATTAGAGAAGCCCATTCTCACTTGAAGGAGGAAGACCTTGCTTTGCTGAAGGTAAGGACCCACGAAGTGAGAGCCGTAGCCACTTCGATGGCCTTTAATAAGAACCGTTCTCTGCAGAGCATAATGGATGCAACTTATTGGAGGAGCAAGTCAGTGTTTGCATCATTTTATCTTAAAGATGTCCAGTCTCTTTACGAGAACTGCTACACCCTGGGACCATTCGTAGCAGCGAGTGCAGTAGTAGGTGAGGGCTCAGCCACTACATTTCCTTAATCCCATAACCTTTTTTAACCTTTCTCTTGAATGCTTTTATTGTTGTTTTTATGGTTGTTACGGTAGGCTAAGAAGCCTTCCGCATCCTTTTGATTTGGCGGGTGGTCAATTCATTCTTGAGAAGCGCCTGGGTCAGAGGTTGTGTAGAGGTCCTTTAGTAGGGGTTGCAGCCCTATATACTTTAGCACCTTAGAGTTGATTCAGCCTCCTAAGAGGAACGCTGCGCTCAGTAAGGAAGACGAACTTAATAAAGGCAGAGTAACGGTTCAAGTCGACTTCCTTACCAGGTACTTATTATTTCATTGTTATTTTGAGATAACTGATTATATGAAATACGGGATACTTAGCTATCCTTTAGTCATGTACACTGGTTTTCACCCACCCCCCTGGGTGTGAATCAGCTACATGATTATCGGGTAAGTTTAATATTGAAAAATGTTATTTTCATTAGTAAAATAAATTTTTGAATATACTTACCCGATAATCATGATTTAATTGACCCTCCCTTCCTCCCCATAGAGAACCAGTGGACCGAGGAAAAATTGAGGAGGTGTCAACAAGAAGTACTGTAGTACCTGGCCACAGGTGGCGCTGGTGAGTACACCCCCTTCTAGTATAGTGATAGCTGGCGTATCCCTCCCGTAGAATTCTGTCGGGCAACGGAGTTGACAGCTACATGATTATCGGGTAAGTATATTCAAAAATTTATTTTACTAATGAAAATAACATTTTAGGAAATCTACAAGCAGTTGCAAAATGACCCAGCTTTCTGCAATTCTGGCATGTCTGTCCAGTAGCAGGGCATTTCTTTGCTTCGTATGCAAGATGATCAGTTTTACCACACCTAAAACACTTGGGTTTTTCCTGTTGTTTCTGTGTATAAGCCTGATTCTGATATTTATGAACATTAGTGTTAGGCACTTTTCTATGACTAGGCTTTGACATATTCCTTCTCTGATTCTCATTGGTTTTCCACTTAGAACCTACTGTATTAATTTTAGAATTTTCCATTCTATTGCTTGTAGAACTACCTATTATGTGACTTTGCCTATTTGATGTTTCTAAAGCTCTTCTGATGTGCAATGTGCAATTACTTGATCTATGATAACATTCTCTAACTCTAGAAATTCACATGAAACAGCTAAATTCTTTAGTCTAGTCACAAATGCATCTAAACTTTCATTTTCTTTCTGATAAGCCTGCGCTGAAAACTGATATCTTTCAAAAAATTTATTGACTTGAGGAGCAAAATATGTGGTAAGAGCCTTAATTGCAGCTTCACTTGTGTCATCTGTAGGCTGCAAAGTCTTAAACACTTCCCGAACTTCCCTACCTGCTGTATGAAGTAATAATGCCTTCTTTTGTGCATCCTTCATGTTCCCTAATGCTTCTAAATAAATCTTAAATTCCTCACACCACTGTTGCCATCGTGTTGCAACAGAATTAGGCTCAGCAGTGATGCTGAAGGCTTGAGGGGGTTCTATATTAAAAGGCATTTTGTTTGCTTACCTTAATAACTGTGGTAGGTTAAGTTACTGTTCTGCAGTCACAAGTATACTTCCTACCTACCCAACTTTAAATTTCACCCTTTTTGTGTATTTGATGAAATTCCTATTCTGCTGCTGGTAAAATCTTCATTGGGCGATTTTACTCTTGTCCCCCGATGTACAAAGACCTTCTCTTGTGCTGGCCGTCCTTGTGCATAGGCTCCAATGCTTCTCCCTGCTTGCTTCTCCCTGCTTGTCCGTCGTCCTCAAACGTCGCCAAATATAAGATATTGATGCTTAGGTAGGAAGTTCTATTAACCATAATAATTACCTGGAACATAGATGAATAATTGTTAGTAATTATTTCTCAGCTGATCCCATCCTCGTCGCCAAATATAAGATATTGATGCTTAGGTAGGAAGTTCTATTAACCATAATAATTACCTGGAACATAGATGAATAATTGTTAGTAATTATTTCTCAGCTGATCCCATCTGACGTCGTCGAATGTGGCTTGATGGGTAATAATATGTTGGTATTATAAAAGATACCTTTAATGTATAAAAGACTACATTATGAACTTTACTCTGTGACAGCTGACTCCCAAGTGCATATGGAGCGTCTTACACAATCTCATAAACCAAAACATTGCTAAACAAAAGAGCATCGCTCTGAAAAGACTTAAATCCTACTCCAGTACAAATCATAAAGAATCACATTCTATCTTTGAGGTAATCAACAAATGTTTGAATCCTAATACCAAAACAAATCATTACTCTTATGTATAAAGCATAAAATGTCTTATTCATGCAATATGATGCAATGTTGCACAATACCTGCAACACTTGAAATAATATAGTACATTACAATAATACATAACAGTTTTCTTCAAGGACTACGCGAAGCAAGTGCATGAAGTCAAACATTTCGTGGTAGCCGCAGGTAGTGTTATGAAACCTGCAGTTAACTCTGCATAGAACAGTGACTTACTTGGGACTTTAACTCTACGGGTGCCTGTGTTGACCCTCGTGTGATACATAGTGATTTCATGGACACTTAGTGTTTCTCATAGACTTTTCTTTACAGGTGAAATGTCATAGTCGTCACATGAGTGCCACATGCCTAGAGAATGATGTGTTTTTTTCCTTATTAAAGACTGACGTTCCTATGGAACTTGTGCTTTCTAATAATTTGAAATTTCTTTCAGATTCAAGATCGAAGTCTTTTCATTTCTATGTACATTATAATTTGTTTGTAAATTAACTTTACATCATTTATTGCATTTATTATTACTATAACCTGCAATTGTAAAATAAAATGTCTATTTTATTACTTGTGGCGTCTCTCTCCGCTCCTATTCATACTATGAAATAAATGGTTT
>NC_090760.1:18245890-18260890 GCF_036898095.1 Palaemon carinicauda
CAACGAAAGAAAAATCATCAAACGACGACAAGAGGAAGAGATCCTTACGCCGACCACCGGCGCGCCCCTCCGTTCAAAAACAAGAGGAACCCTCCGACGCCCGAAAAGATACGAAGATTGATCATCAGCCCTCTATGCCGCCCGATGTCTTGGGGGGGGGGAGTACTTGTAAGGACACCGCTCCCTTCGTGGTCCAGAAAATCGACAAACTATTTATTTATTTGAATTCTCCTTTCGCCACACCGTGGTTTCCCATGTATATATATTCCGTTCTATCAGAGCTACATTTTGACATGTGTATCATTTCATTACATGTTTCTGTTAACTCATAATTCGTATATTTGTAATTGTAAGAAAACACATATATTTTGGCGGGCTCTTCAATCTGATTTGGCGCCAGCGCCATCCTACCTTTCCCTCCGCACCTTGTAATATACTCCCGTGCACATTGGAATAAAGTATCAGTTGATCTTGGTGACGCTTGTCTCACTGTCCTTACAGTATTAAATCATTAATTTTTATTAATATTTCCTAGAATGACTTTATTGTCTGCTATATATATATATATATATATATATATATATATATATATATATATATATATATATATATATATATATATATATATATATATATATCTATATATACAGTATATCATCAGCTGTTAAATCCACTGGAGAACAAAGGCCTATATATATATATATATATATATATATATATATATATATATATATATATAGAGAGAGAGAGAGAGAGAGAGAGAGAGAGAGAGAGAGAGAGAGAGAGAGAGACATATACATATAGGCCTATGTATAGACTTATATATATGCCCTCAGTGCAACACCAACCAACGTACTATCAACATATAATTTGAAGTCCTCCTTTGCTGATGCAATGGCCTTGTCTCGAGAGCATAAGCCATTTATCCAAATTTTTCTGCTTTTTTTTTCCCTTTTACAGGGCAAACCCATCACTTTGGAAAATAAACAAAAAAGTAAGGATTACACTGACAGATATGAAAATGCTGATAAGGATAGCAAACTAATCATTTATTTACATTGAAATACGTTTCCTTAAATCAGAACATAAACAGGATACGGACAGGATTAGAGTAAAATGCCTGCGAAAGTATTCCTACCCTTTTCAAAATGTTTTGTTTTCTCGTAAGGATGATAATAAAAAAAGATGTATCTGGCAACTTTTATTCTGGGCAGAGAATTAACTCTGCCATTATCAAGCAAAATCTATAGAAAAGTTGCATTGCATCAATCATGATAGTCAATGAGAATATAATCGTGTTTTTATTGTTATACAATGTCATTTGTTGTTTAGTAATGTAGTAGTAAAGACTTGTTATCTCTCTGAGCACTTATTATTACGCAATTATCTCACGAGAAAAATGAGTTTTGTCATTTTTTACATTTTTCAAAATATATTTTGTTTTAATAATTAATCATTTAAAAAAAATAAGGTAAGAAATTTTTGCAACACAAAAAACCAGTAAAATTTCACATAAATAGTTGTAAAAAAAGGATTCAAAATTTTTAAAAGTCAGGTTCATTTACCAGAGTGACATCTATTATTCACAAGTCCACAACTTAAATTGTTTACGACATCATTTTTAAAGAACTCCCGGTAATGGAGTTTAATTTACGTATTATTAAATATGTTCATGATAACCATGCACAAGTTACAAGCTGATTATCAGTTTCTATTAGAGATGTCGATCATGTCGATTGATTTTGTCTGACTTGATTAAATGAATAGATATGAAAAAGTAAGTATAAACGAGGTTTGCTTGAAATGGCTCTCAATGATACCATTGTCATCGTAATCTTAAAAGTTGAAAATCCATTCCTCAAGATATCATTTGATTTAAGGCATAGTCCAAGCGTTAAATGTCATTCAGCGCTAAAATGAAATGTTATACTATTATAATGTATTAACAAATGATTTAATCAAACATTGAGAGATAGAAAATACCTATATGTTGTTTATATTATACCTTATATTAATCTGTTTATAAAATACTAAAGGAATCAGTGTACCATAATTTCAAGTGAAATACCATAATCTGGGTTTGCCGGCATGGCAACCCGGAGTATGATTCTCTCTCTCTCTCTCTCTCTCTCTATAAGGGCCTAACATTATACAAATGCATATATATGTATTTATTAGGTGTATATATAAACACAGTATATGTATAAAGGTATATAATAGGTATATGTATATATAACGGATTTTGAGCCAAACAAAAAATCTATTTTGGGTGAGATAGCCATGACGTCCTGATAGAAAGTTCCTTCAGTAGCTTCCCAGGGTATATTTAACTACAGTGGATATTCCCAGAGAATTAAACTAAAGATTATCACAGAATTCTAACTTCTGGTGCGAGTACCCTAAAGGTTTCCCTCTAGGATATTGTATATCAACAGGGGACGCATGTATTAACACGCCACATAGCTATCTGCACCCCATATAGAGTTAACACTTCGATATGGAAAGGTGGCTGAGTAACTGAGGAGCCGTTCCAAAGTTACTCATCCGTGGCTACTTTTGGTACTCGAGACATAAACAAACGGGCACCATTGCTAAATGACGTCACGTCCGTCCTCATCCTGAGCTCAGCTTCTACCAATCTCCGTGATACAGTAGGTCAGGGAGGGTCTGAAAGGGTGAACTAGAATAGATGGGAGGGTCCATCAGGACGTCATGGCTATCTCACCCAAAAATGGATTTTTCGCTTCGCTCAAAATCCGTTTTTTGGGCTCAAGCCATGACGTCCTGATGGAAGTGTACCAGAGAATTAATGTATCGTGGGTTTTTTTTTCCCCTTTAATCCAAGTGCCAAGGGCTTCGAACAGTATTATAGAACATGTCCTTACCAGAGATTCTATGATGAACTAGCTTCCTGCCCCCCTGGCAGGGAAGTCCTGGTGGACAATAGGAACATCTCGAAGCGATCATTGAAGAGCTACTCACCCAGTGGAGAGATCACGCTGGACTCGGAGACAAGACAAAGGTTAATATTCGGGTAGGAATATTATCAAGCATAGGTAAGTATATAACATTTACTACTCCCCCTGGAGGAGAGATCATTCTGGTCTCGGAGACAGGACAAAGGTTAATATTCGAATAGGAATATTATCAAGGCACGAGTAAGTATATAACATAATTACTTATATTATTCTTCTTGATCATCAGGAAAAGGGTAAATGAAACTATAACAATCGTATATTTCTTGATAAAGAATAGGAGCGAAGAGAGACGCACATGGGAATAAAATAGACATTTTATTTTTAGGATTGCAGATAATTATTGCAGTAATTACAATAATGAATATAGAATTTATTTACAATAATAAAGAATAATGTACATAGAAATGAAAGACGGTAATCTTGATTCTGAAAAGAAAAATTTACTTTTTAGAAACACAAGTTCCAGAGGAACGCCAGTCTTTTAAAATTCAAAGAAAAACACATCATGCACTAGGGCATGTGGCACTCATGTAAAGTCTATGACATTTCACCTTGGTAAGAACAGTCTATTAGAAACCCTAAGTGTCCATTACAATAGGGTCAACACAGGCACCCGTAGAGTTAGAGTCCCAAGTAACTCACTGTTCTATGCAGATTTAAGCAGCAGGTTTCATAACACTACCTGCAGCTACCACGAAATGCTTTACTTCATGCACCTGTTTTGCGTAGTGCTTGAAGAAACCGCGCGATGATTTCCAGCCTTTGAAGCTCTTGAGGCTTTCGAAATCCATACTCTGGAAGAAGTTCAGAGAAGAAGCGACTTTTCTAGGATCGTGACCTGCGGGTGTACTGTCAGGATCCGCTCTGTGAATGAAGTAGGTGATTTTCGCTCTTAGTTGTTTCAGTGACAGGTCGCTACCCGATGTTTCTCCTTTGAAGAGTTGTCCTCCACTGAAGTCTGAAGTTCTTCGAAGATAGACCTTAAGACTCTCCCTTGGGCATAGAGAGACATCTTCCTTCAGGGGGCAGATTCTCCAAGGGCCCCATCTCTTGGTGGGTAGTTCATTCTTAGCGAGAAACGTCGCATTGGGGAAGAGGGTAAGATCTCCTCTCTCGGCGAACAGGATATGACCCTCTTCTCTTGATAATGCCACTATTTCACTGACTCGGGCTCCCGAGGCGAGAGCAAAAAGGAAGATAACTTTTTGAGTCAGGTCTTTTAGAGGGCACGAATCGTTGTCCAGGCTAGAAGCAAAATGGAGCACCTTGTCCAGGGACCAGAAGATAGGTTTTGGTGGGGGTGCTGGGCGTAGTCTAGCGCATGCCTTTGGCAGTTTATTGAAGATATCGTTGGACAGATCAATCTGGAAGGCGTATAGGAGTGGTCTAGTCAAGGCCGATTTACATGTGGAAATCGTTTTGGCCGCTAAGCCTTGTCCATGAAGGTGAATGAAGAAGTACATGCAAAAATCAATGGTGATTTCCGTAGGATTTTTTGCCTTGACGAAGGAGACCCACTTTCTCCAGGAAGATTCGTATTGCCGTCTGGTAGACTCAGTCTTGTACTCCTCGAGGAAGTCTAAGCTTTTGTTTGAGATCCCAAACCTTTTCTTTGCGGCTAAGGAGAGAAAATCATGAGATGAAGGTCCCTGACTTTCAGTGATGAAGCGAAGACAGTCGACTTCTGTACTTGTTGAGAGAGAACTGGGCCCGTTAGGGGGATCAGTGTGGGCTGCAGCTCCAGGACCAGGGGATACCAATTGCTCCGGGGCCACTTGGGAGCCACTAGGGCCGCTGTCCCTTTGAAGGTTCGCAGTTTGGAGAGGACTTTCAGCAGAAGGTTGGGACGAGGGAACAGGTATATCCTGGACCATCTGTTCCAATCCAGTGACATGGCATCCACTGCTTCTGCCTTGGGGTCCTCGTACGGGGCCACATATCGAGGAGGTTGATTGTTGTCGCTCGTCGCGAAGAGATCGATCTGAAGTTCCGGGACTTGGTGAGAGATGAAGAAGAATGACCTTGCGTCTAGAGACTTGGTAGTAGGTTGGCCTGGGCACCAGCCGCCCGTTGAGATACTACCGCTAGACAGTTATGGGGTCCTTTGACTGGCCAGACAGTACTACATAGGACCTTTCTCTCTGGTTACGGTTCTTTCCCTTTGCCTACACAGACACCGAATAGTCTGGCCTATCCTTTACAGATTTTCCTCTGTCCTCATACACTTGACAACACTGTGATTACAAGATAATTCTTCTTCACCCAAGAGGTTAACTACTGCACTGTAATTGTTCAGTGGCTACTTTCCTCTTGGTAAGGGTAGAAGAGACTCTTTAGCTATGGTAAGCAGCTCTTCTAGGAGAAGGACACTCCAAAATCAAACCATTGTTCTCTATTCTTGGGTAGTGCCATAGCCTCTGTACCATGGTCTTACACTGCCTTGGGTTAGAGTTCTCTTGTTTGAGGGTACACTCGGGCACACGTTTCTATCTAGTTTCTCTTCCTCTTGTTCTGTTAAAGTTTTTATAGTTTAAATAGGAAATATTTATTTTAATATTGTTACTATTCCTAAAATATTTTATTTTTCCTTATTTCCTTATTTCCTTTCCTCACTGGGCTATTTTCCCTGTTGGGGCCCCTGGGCTTATAGCATCCTGCTTTTCCAACTAGGGTTGTGGCTTAGCATTTAATAATAATAATAATAATAATAATAATAATAATAACTCTATTGGGCTTGTCCTCGATAAAGCGTCCGCCGTCACGTTGCGGAATCCTTGTAGGTGAACTGCAGACCAGGTGCCATTTCTTCCTTTCTTCCAAACGAAAGATTGGAAGAAGCACCTGATTTATCTGGGGCGATCTCGAGCCCTGACGATTGAGACATCTGACTACCACCGAGTTGTTCAGAGTCAGACGGATGTGGATCGAGGGAGGCGAGGAGTGTTTCTTCAGGGTGAGAAGAACCACCATGGCCTCCAAGATGTTGGTGTGAAACGTCTTGAATAGGGGAGACCATGTTCCTTGAACCTGTTGTTGGTGGGAGTGACCTCCCCAACCCTCCAGTGAAGCGTCCATGTGGATGTTGATCGATAGAGGCGGGTGTTGAAGATGGATGGACCTTTTCAGGGCCTTTGCTTCTGACCACGGCTTTAAAAGTAAGCGAAGTATATTCGGAAGCCGTCTTTTGAGGTCTCTTCGAGCGATGGATGCGAAACGTCTCCAGACTCCCGCGGCATCCTTTAGCTGTGCGCGAAGCACTGGGTTTGTCACAGAGGCGAACTGTAGAGAGCCGAGGACTTGTTCCTGTTGTCGTCTTGAGATCTGATTGGATTTTAGAAGCCTTCTGACAGATCCTGCTATTTCCTTCCTTTTCTTCTGTGGAGGTCTCAATGGATTCCCAACTATTGGAACTTCTGAGCTGGAGAAAGGCAAGATTTCTCGGCGTTCATCTTGAAGCCCAGATGTTCTAGGAACTGGGTGACTTTGTTGCAGGCTCTCACACAATCTTCGGGCGATGTCGACCAGACTAGCCAGTCGTCTAGGTAGGCCATCACTTGGACGCCCTGAAGACGTAGCTGTTGGACGATTGCTTCTGCCAGCCTCGTGAAGATCCGTGGAGCCACGTTGAGCCCGAAGGGCATGGCCCTGAAGGCGTAACTTTTCCTTTGGAGTCGAAATCATAGGTAGGAGGAAGCGTAATGATTCATTGGAATGTGCCAGTAGGCATCCGCCAGGTCTATGGAGACCGTGTAGGTCCTTTGAGGCAGAAGGGTCCTTATTTGTTGCAGAGTCAGCATCTTGAATTTGTTGTTCGCAATGAACTTGTTGAGAGGGGATAAGTCTAGAATGGCTCTGAGTTTGTCTGAGTCTTTCTTGGGAACACAAAAGAGTCTCCCTTGAAACCTGATTGACTTTACCCTCCTGATCACCTTTTTGTTCAAGAGTTCCAGGACATATTCCTCCAGGAGAGGGATTGACTGTTGGAAGAATTGCTGGAAGGATGGGGGTGGTTGAGTCCAGCTCCAGCCCAGTCCCTTCTTGACGATGCTGTGTGCCCAGGGATCGAAGGTCCAACGATCCTGGAATTGGCGGAGTCTTCCTCCCACCGGAAGCACTTCATTGCTTTTGGTGTCCCGAGGGTTTGCCACCTCGGCCGGTAGCTCCCCTTCCTCCTCTGCCTCTGGAGGGACGGCGAGAAGAATCTGTCGGAACCTCAGCCTGAGCCCCTACCTCTGGGACGAAAGGTAGTCGAGTGTTGCTCATAGGCAGGGGTGAAGACCGGCGACTGCGACACCACCGGCTGGGGGACCAACTGAAAGGTCTGTTGTGGCTGCGTAGCCACTTGGGGAGTAGCGGGACCCGGAAACTGTTGTCTCGGTTGACGTTGCTGGGGTCTGTGTTTCGAGGATTTCCTCTTAGGCTGAGGGCCATCATCCTGAAAGGACTTCCTCTTTCGGGACATGCCCCACTTAAGGAAAGGGTTCCTGTGCTCCGTAGCAGCTTTGTCCACTATCTCTTACACCAAAGTAGATGGGAAAAGATGTTTGCCCAAGATATTGGAGGAAATCAGTCTCCGGGGTTCGTGTTTCACCGTTGCACTGGCGAACACGAATTCTCTACAGGCTCTACGAACCCTAGCGAAACTGTATAGGTCCTTGGTCACGGTAGCCAGGTGCGACTTAGCAAGGACCATGTAAAAGTCCGGGACTCTGGTATCTCTGGCCATGAGTTCCAGCTGTACCTGATGGGACAGCGAAGCGGCGAGTCTCTCCTTCGTATCCTGTTCCCTACGAAGGAGGTGATCGTTCAGCCGTGGGAGGTCCTCATTGAATTGACGACTGGCCACATCAGGTTCCAGTTTTCCTACCGTGAAGGTCGACTGGATGTCTTTCCAGTGGCTATCATCGGGGGGAAGAGTAATGGTGAAGGGTCTGCACTCCTCCAGTGCAGGGCAAGGCTTCCCTGCCTCCACTGCCTTCATGACCGCTGTGAAGGCCTTTTCAATGAAGGGGAAGGTCGCAGTAGTTGGCGCAACGAAGGTTGGATGCTTCTTACTATGCGCCGGCATCTTGGAGTTTGTGAAACCCCGGCTCTTCACTGCCTGAGCTAACATAGCTTGGGCCTTCGCGAGATCGAACACAATCACTTCCTTTAGTTCGGTCTCTTCCTTTGAGGCTGGTTCGGACCTGAGCCGGACGTAACAGTCCGGATAAGCCTCGAAATTCGGGAAGAACTCCTTCTTCCAACAAAATAGAGCCAACCCTTTCACTGATATAGATCTTGCCAGTTGTGATTGGCATATGCTCGGCGTATCTCCAAGGGTTAGCTTCCGAGCAGGTGGGGAGGTCCTTAACCGAAATCTTCTTCGGTTGTTTGAAGCCGACGAGAGTCGTCCGGAATTGCTCCTGAGTCTCGCGCAGCTTCTTGTCCATGAGGGCTTCAAGCATTTTGAAGACCTCTCGAGTGGCCGATGGAAGAGGGTCCGGGGTGGCCGAATTCGAACAGGTTCCTCGAATGGTGCAGGAGTTGCTGGGGGAGCAGGAGCGACCTCGGTCTCCGAATCAGGGTATTCCACCTGATCTTCCTCATAGTCGAGCTCCTCGCCCATGAGGTTCTTCTCCGTCTCTTCAGACACTTCCGACATACGTTCCACGTTGTTGGAATCAAGATGGCACTCACGCATGGACTGTGCCATGATGACGTCGGGTTCGACTACGATCTGGACAATAGGGATTTGTTCACGAGGGACCACCGAGTCCTTAGATGCTTTTGGGAAAAGCAAAGCCCTCAAGTCTTTGTTGGGAAGATACGGTCCAGTGGCGTTCTTCTGGAAGCCACGCACCCACTTGCGTAGCTTCTCCCTAGCAATGTCCCTTATCTCCGCAGTAGGAGGATCGTCGAACGTCTAAACGAGAAGACTCTTGCAGACTCTACAGTTCTGCGTTTCCCAATATTTTAGGTCGCCTTTCTTGGCGGCGCAGGGGGCGTGGGTCCGGCACGCCTTGTGCCCGTAGAAGTCCGGACGCTTCACTCCGCAAAAGTTGCTCTCGCACTTCAAGTACTCCGCCTGTAAAAGAAAGATCATGAGTCCATGGAAGGCATAAGAATGACTTACATTACTCTAAAATTGAGAATAACTTAATCTAAAGTTAAGAATAACTTAAACTATAAGAACATATTAATGTTGAAGATTGATGAGCGGGAAAGGAACTAGATAGACATATACTTGTGAATCCCGCCCAGCTGGTTACCATAACCTTATCCGTAGACAATTCCTTTGGACCCGAGGGTCACAAAGAGGGAAATCCGTATGGATGATCCAAGCTAGGCTTTTAACAGGAATCGTCCACAGAGTGTACCAGGGTCTGAGACCACTCAGAGCCTTGGGGGAGAGGGGAAAATAGGATAAACCCCTTAATAAATGTAGGTTCTGGCAATCGACTGCACTGAGATACACAGAATATGCTGGAATTATTGTAATGTGCAATCAAATAGCATAGCCACTATTTTTGGATGGTATGACAATACCTATATGGAAGTGGCCAAGCCATCTGGCTGCAACAAATTGACTGTCGGCATGTTGCCGGCAGCCAGGGAAGGGGTACATGTCCCTTAGCGTCTCATGAGGGTGCCGGCAGACCAACGGGACACCGGAGGCCGGTCTTGCAGAGTGGAAGGCATCAAGGCAGACACACTGAGTATCCTATATGGATAATACCACAGTGGCGACCGCCGGCACAGCGGAGTATCGCCGGCAGGGGCGGGGGCTCCGGCAGCCAAAGGCTGACGGCATGGTGAGCCTTGGATCAATTCATAAGAAAGATATATATATGGGTGTATACCTAGATTGCCAGCAATCAATGCTGGCATGTGGGCGGCAGACTCCGAAAGTCGGCCGGCTGTTACTAGGTAAAATTAAGGGGTGGGACGTCGGCGGTATGTCGACGGAAGGCAGCAGTCTCCGGCACACGGAGGGGTGACGTCTTAGAGGGGGAAGGTATCTTATGAATGAAGGTCACCTGAGGTAGTGGCGGATATCGCCGGCAGTAGAGACGGCAAAGGACCGGCACCAGGATAGAAAGAAAGAAAGGTAAGGAGGGATGGAAGGGGTAAGATCCTATACCCCTCCGGAGAGAGTGCACTCATGATAGGAGTGGATACTCCTAACATCCGGCGGCAGGGAGCCGGCAGGTGGCCGGGGCCTGAGGTAACCCAAGGGAGGGATAGAGGGCACTCAAAGAAGGGGAATCCCCCGCCGGCAGGAACGCCGCCGGCAACCACCCCCATAGAACGCTATGAAGGGTATGTGTACCAGAGCGGCCAGCTCAGCAGGAGAACAAGGTTAGCCCTACCATTCCACCCAAGTGAGGAGTTGTAGGACTAAGGACAGAGGTGTGTAGGCAGGCCTACACCAAAGGGATAGGTGGGGAGGGAGAAGAATGGGTCTTTCTAATTGAGGAGACTTTGCATGAGAATGGCCACCAAGGCAAGGGAGAACACTCCCTAATCTAGGATAGGTAGCCCAGATCAAGTACAGTACTAATGTACTGTCCCAAACTATAATAAGACAGAGTCTACCCCCCAGAGCTTAACCTAGAGTAGGAGGAGTAACTCCTAGGCTAGGAAAGCCTGAAAGACACATCGCTAGTTGCAGGGAGGAAGGAGTAACCCAACCAAGTGCAACTGGGGAAGGGGAGAGCCCTCCTTAATGTCTCAGACGCGACCCTAAGGGGGGTCATTCCCTTAGGGTAGGCAGAGAAGCGATAAATACTCTGGTTGTAGACGAGATCCCCCTATATAGAAGGGAAAGCAAGTCTACCCAGAGGGAATTACCCGCAGGCAGGGGGAATAGGGAGCATACAAGGGTTCCTACATTAGGTTAGGAAGGGGTTGATACACAATCACCTCGGTCCCTTATATGGTCCCCGAAGGCGAAAACACTTACATCACAGTAAATAGTATGTTTAATAATGCCACAATCTTCATAACTTAACTTAGGAACACTAATATATATCATGCATGAAAACAAGCACTAAGCTGTCCAGCCTAGGGGCTAAGCTAGCGATCTAGTATGGGGTCGAACAGCGACCGAGTCTGATGAGCACTAAAACACGATATAATGATTCCCTAGCTATGAAGACTAAATAACTAATAATATTAATTAGTTAAAGGACTGGAGAAGGCTATTCTGGCTAACTAAATAAAGCATGCAACATGAACAGCGGCGCCGTGAAATGGCGCATCCAGTATCGGCACAGCTCTGCCACAAAACACAATATTTTACGAAAAGTAGAAGTTACTTTACGGCCAGAGGTTATTTAAACAATACTCGGACCTGGTATTCAACTTTCCAGAAGAAGGCGAGGCTGAAGGCTGCGACATTACGGCGATATAAGCAGATAAAGAAATCACTTGGGAACGATCCGACTTAGCGTAGAAGCTACAGGCGAAAGGATTAGGATGGACGTGACGTCATTAAGCATTGGCGCCCGTTTGTTTACGTCTCGAGTACCAAAAGTAGCCACGGATGAGAGTAACTTTGGAACTGCTCCTCAGTTACTCAGCCACCTTTCTATATCGAAGTGTTAACTCTATATGGGGTGCAGATAGCTATGTGGCGTGTTAATACATGCGTCCCCTGTTGATATACGATATCCTAGAGGGAAACCTTTAGGGTACTCGCACCAGAAGTTAAAATTCTGTAATAACCTTTAGTGTAATTCTCTGGGAATATCCACTGTAGTTAAATATATCCTAGGAAGCTACTGAAGGAACCTTCCATCAGGACGTCATAGCTTGAGCCCAAATATATATATATATATATATATATATATATATATATATATATATATATATATATATATATATATATATATATATATATATATATATATGTTAGACCTACATACTGTGAGTGTGTGTATAGCGTATAGGGGTTTCACATTATATATATATATATATATATATATATATATATATATATATATATATATATATATATATATGTGTGTGTGTGTGTGTGACCTACATATGTGTGTATGTATGGACTTAACATTATATATATATATATATATATATATATATATATATATATATATATATATATATATATATATATGTTAGACCTACATATGTTTGTGTATGTATGGACCTAACATTATGTATATATATATATATATATATATATATATATATATATATATATATATATATATATATATATATATATATGTATATATATATATATATATGTGTGTGTGGGTGTGTGTTTGTGTGTGTGTGTGCACAAGAGATGGGGATTTATCCCTAGTTGTAGGGATTTTGGTTAGTGATGGGGATTTAAAGTCTATTTAAACCCTAATCTGGACATAATTTGTCCGTAATTCTCTAGTATTTCAATTAACGCTAAAACGAAAAACTTTAATTTTAAAAAAAATGGAATGATATCTTTTTGTGATTCTCCAAATGTGCATTTTTATTATAATATAATTGCGAACAGAAGATACAATTTCCTTACCATGGCTTAACTCGGTGGGAGGAGAAAGAAAAAGCATTACTTCATTCCAAACGATATATAAAAGACAATCATTGCTTTAACTTTCCAGTTGATAAGGCATTGATTAGTGAAATGAATTCCAGACTTTGTGTTGATAGGGAGGAAGATTCTGCATCATACCCATTACTAATTTTCATTTGCAAACTGTGCTATTGCAACTGAAGAAAGCAAAATGCCAGTCTTTATTGAGTAGGCTACCATAAAAAATTGTTGATTTTTTTTTTTTATAATCAAATTAATATTTTTTTCCCTGATTAAAACGTTATTTCTTCATTTTATAATATTGTAAATATTGAATGTATTGTAAGGACACCGCTCCCTTTGTCGTCCAGAAAATCGACAAACTATTTATTTATTTGAATTCTCCTTTCGCCACACCGTGGTTTCCCATGTATATATATTCCGTTCTATCAGAGCTACATTTTGACATGTGTATCATTTCATTACATGTTTCTGTTAACTCATAATTCGTATATTTGTAAGTGTAAGAAAACACATATATTTTGGCGGGCTCTTCAATCTGATTTGGCGCCAGCGCCATCCTACCTTTCCGTCCGCACCTTGTAATATACTCCCGTGCACATTTGAATAAAGTATCAGTTGATCTTGGTGACGCTTGTCTCACTGTCCTTACAGTATTAAATCATTAATTTTTATTAATATTTCCTAGAATGACTTTATTGTCTGCTATATATATATATATATATATATATATATATATATATATATATATATATATATATATATACAGTACAAATGCCTATATATATATATATACAGTACAAATGCCTATATATATATATAGGCCTATATATATATATATATATATATATATATATATATATATATATATATATATAGGCCTATATATATATATATATATATATATATATATATATATATAGAGAGAGAGAGAGAGAGAGAGAGAGAGAGAGAGAGAGAGAGAGAGAGAGAGAGAGAGAGAGAGAGAGAGGCATATATATAGGTCTATGTATAGACTTATATATATGCCCTCAGTGCAACACCAACCAACGTACTATTAACATATAATTTGAAGTCCTCCTTTGCTGATGCAATGGCCTTGTCTCGAGAGCATAAGCCATTTATCCAAATTTTTCTGCTTTTTTTTTTCCTTTTACAGGGCAAACCCATCACTTTGGAAAATAAACAAAAAAGTAATGATTACACTGACATATATGAAAATGCTGATAAGGATAGCAAACTAATCATTTATTTACATTGAAATACGTTTCCTTAAATCAGAACATAAGCAGGATACGGACAGGATTAGAGTAAAATGCCTGCGAAAGTATTCCTACCCATTTCCAAATGTTTTGTTTTCTCGTAAGGATGATAATGAAATAAGATGTATCTTGCAACTTTTATTCTGGACAGAGAATTAACTCTGCCATTATCAAGCAAAATCTATAGAAAAGTTGCATTGCATCAATCATGATAGTCAATGAGAATATAATCGTGTTTTTATTGTTATACAATGTCATTTGTTGTTTAGTAATGTAGTAGTAAAGACTTGTTATCTCTCTGAGCACTTATTATTACGCAATTATCTCACGAGAAAAATGAGTTTTGTCATTTTCTACATTTTTCAAAATTTATTTTGTTTTAATAATTAATTATCTAAAAAACATAAGGTAAGAAATTTTTGTAACACAAAAAACCAGTAAAATATTACATAAATAGTTGTAGAAAGAAGATTCAAAATTTTTAAAAGAGTAAGGTTGTTACCAGCGCATGCATTGAATTCTCTAAAAACTAAATAAACCACGACACCATTTTTAAATAACCCCTGGTAAAGGGGTTTAATTTACGTATTATTAAAAATGTTCATGATAGCCATGCACAAGTTACAAGCTGATTATCGGTTTCTAAAAGAGATGTCGATCATGTCGATTGATTTTGTCTGACTTGATTAAATGAATAGATATGAAAAACTAAGTATAAACGAGGGTTGCTTGAAATGGCTCTCAATGATACCATTGTCATTGTAATCTTATAAGTTGAAAATCCATTCCTCAAGATATCGTTTGATTTAAGGCATAGTCCAAGCGTTAAATGTCATTCAGCGTTAAAATGAAATGTTATATATAATGTATTAACAAATGATTTAATCAAACATTGAGAGATAGAAAATACCTATATGTTATTTAAATTATACCTTATATTAATCTGTTTATAAATACAAAAGGAATCAGTGTACCATAATTTCAAGTGAAATACCATAATCTGGGTTTGCCGGCATGGCAACCCTGAGTATGATTCTCTCTCTCTCATATATATATATATATATATATATATATATATATATATATGCATATATATATATATATATATATATATATATATATATATATATATATATATATATATATATGTGTGTGTGTGTCTATAAGGGGCCTGCTTCTTCTTGGGGTATTAAAGCCAACACTTGTTGGCACGGGCCTTTCC
>NC_090760.1:18265890-18293390 GCF_036898095.1 Palaemon carinicauda
CAGCAACAGGTATTCGCTGTGACGAAGGATGCCCTTGCGAATGCCACCACCCTGGCTCATTTCGACGACAACGCTCTCCTGCGACTAACGACCGACGCCAGCAACGTCGCCTGTGGGGCTGTGCTGGAGCAACTCGTCGATGGTTCTCCTCGACCGCTGGCATTCTTCAGCAAGAAATTGAAACCCGCCGAAACAAGATACTGCACCTTCGATAGGGAACTCCTCGCCGTCTACCTCGCCGTCCGCCACTTCAGGCACATCTTGGAGGGTACTCCCTTCACAATCGCGACGGACCATCAACCCCTCGTACACGCTTTCACGAAATCGACGGACGCATGGTCCTCCCGACAACAACGTCATCTTGCATCAATCGCCGAATTCGGGTGCACCATACGTTAAGTCCCAGGAAAGAAAAACCCGGTCGCGGACGCCCTTTCAAGGATTGAAATTGACTCAATCCACCTAGGAATCGACTACGCCAATCTCGCAACCGAACAACGCACCAACCGAGAAGCACAGGATCACCTGACGGGGCCATCCGCGCTCAAGATAAGTGCGATTCCCCTCGGACCAGCAGGAGTAACTATTCTTTGCGACACCAGCACAGGCCGCCCACGTCCCTGGATACCAGCTTCCTGCAGTAGGAAAATATTCGATATCATCCATGGACTTTCACACCCCTCAGGACGCACCACCGCTCGCCTTCTGTCTGAAAAGTTCGTCTGGCCAGGGATAAAAAAGGACGCCCGGGAATGGGCGAAGTCATGCATCAACTGCCAGTCAAGCAAGGTCAGCCGTCACACCGAATCGGGGGTAGGCGATTTTCCCCAGCCAAAAAGACGTTTCGGTCATATACACATCGACGTCGTGGGACCATTGCCCCCTTCTGGATCTGCTCGCTACCTGCTTACGATCATCGATCGCTCCACGAGGTGGTTGGAGGCATCGCCGATGACCGAAGCTACGAATCAAGCGTGCGCCAAAGCCCTCCTGTCAAGCTGGGTGAGCAGGTTTGGCGTTCCTGACGACATCACGACAGACAGAGGCCCCGCTTTCCTCTCAGAAATATGGCTCGCTTTGGCGAACCTGATGGGGACGACGCTCCACAGCACCACGGCATACAACCCCACAGCAAACGGCTTGGTCGAAGGAACTCACCGCGCCCTCAAGGCGTCCCTGATGGCGAGCTGCACCGACGGGGACTGGAAATCACGACTTCCTTGGGTACTCCTCGGCCTCCGCACCGCCCCTTGCGCAGACGGTGAACCTTCGCCCGCCGAAAAGGTTTACGGGGAGGCGCTCGCAGTTCCTGGCGAATTCTTTCCCTCATCAACCGACGACACGCAGCTGGATCACCTAAGGGACATCGCCAGGAAGTTCAGGCCATGTCTCAAAACTTACCAGGACAGAACCAAGCACTTCAAGCCAGAAAGCCTGGATGACTGCGGGTATGTTTTCGTCCGTGTCGACGCTCATCGGCAACTGCTGACTAGAGTTTATCGAGGCCCCTACCGGGTAATAAAAAAGACAACGAAAGCTTTCCTTCTCGACGTCCATGGCCAAAAGGACTGGGTCTCGATAGACCGCGTGAAACCAGCGTTTCTCGAAGGAAGCAACACCGCCTCCGCCGGACCTGGCAGACCCAGAGTTCCACCTCAAAACAAGGCGCCCAACGAAAGAAAAATCATCAAACGACGACAAGAGGAAGAAATCCTTACGCCGACTTGCGCGCCCCTCCGTTCAAAAACAAGAGGAACCCTCCGACGCCCGAAAAGATACGAAGATTGATCATCAGCCCTCTACGCCCCCCGATGTCTTGGGGGGGGGGAGTACTTGTAAGGACACCGCTCCCTTCGTCGTCCAGAAAATCGACAAACTATTTATTTATTTGAATTCTCCTTTCGCCACACCGTGGTTTCCCATGTATATATATTCTGTTCTATCAGAGCTACATTTTGACATGTGTATCATTTCATTACATGTTTCTGTTAACTCATAATTCGTATATTTGTAAGTGTAAGAAAACACATATATTTTGGCGGGCTCTTCAATCTGATTTGGCGCCAGCGCCATCCTACCTTTCCGTCCGCACCTTGTAATATACTCCCGTGCACATTCGAATAAAGTATCAGTTGATCTTGGTGACGCTTGTCTCACTGTCCTTACAGTATTAAATCATTAGTTTTTATTAATATTTCCTAGAATGACTTTATTGTCTGCTATATATATATATATATATATATATATATATATATATATATATATATATATATATATATATACAAAGGCCTATATATATATATATATATATATATATATATATATATATATATATATATATAGGCCTATATATGTATATATATATATATATATATATATATATATAGAGAGAGAGAGAGAGAGAGAGAGAGAGAGAGAGAGAGAGAGAGAGAGAGAGAGAGAGAGAGAGAGAGAGGCCTATATATAGACTTATATATATGCCCTCAGTGCAACACCAACCAACGTACTATCAACATATAATTTGAAGTCCTCCTTTGCTGATGCAATGGCCTTGTCCCGAGAGCATAAGCCATTTATCCAAATTTTTCTGCTTTTTTTTTCCTTTTACAGGGCAAACCCATCACTTTGGAAAATAAACAAAAAAGTAATGATTACACTGACATATATGAAAATGCTGTTAAGGATAGCAAACTAATCATTTATTTACATTGAAATACGTTTCCTTAAATCAGAACATAAGCAGGATACGGACAGGATTAGAGTAAAATGCCTGCGAAAGTATTCCTACCCTTTTCAAAATGTTTTGTTTTCTCGTAAGGATGTTGATAAAAAAAGATGTATCTGGCAACTTTTATTCTGGGCAGAGAATTAACTCTGCCATTATCAAGCAAAAGCTATAGAAAAGTTGCATTGCATCAATCATGATAGTCAATGAGAATATAATCGTGTTTTTATTGTTATACAATGTCATTTGTTGTTTAGTAATGTAGTAGTAAAGACTTGTTATCTCTCTGAGCACTTATTATTACGCAATTATCTCACAAGAAAAATGAGAGTTTTGTCATTTTTCACATTTTCCAAATTATATTTTGTTATAATAATTAATTATTTAGAAAAAATAATGTGTTTAATTCTTGTAACATAGAAAAACAGTAAAATTTTACATAAATAGTTGTAGAAAGAGGATTCAAAATTTCAAAAAGAGTCGGGTTAAGTTACCAGCGAAATTTATTCATAGAGTCCCTCTTTTTTCTTCAGAATTTATTATTTTTGAATAATCCCTGATTAAAGGGTTTCTTGAATTATGGAATATGTTCAAGATAAACATGTGTAAGTCAAGCTGATATTCTGTATCTATAACAGATGTCGATTGACTGACTTATTTATATGAGTAGATGTGAAAAACTAAGTATAAACAAGGTTTGCTTGAAATGGCCCTCAATGATACCGTTGTCATCGTAATCTTATAAATTGAAAATCCATTCCTCAAGATATCGTTTCATTTAAGGCATAGTCCAAGCGTTAAATGTCATTCAGCGCTAAAATGAAATGTTATATATAATGTATTAACAAATGATTTAATCAAACATTGAGAGATAGAAAATACCTATATGTTATTTATATTATACCTTATATTAATCTGTTTATAAAATACAAAAGGAATCAGTGTATCATAATTTCAAGTGAAATACCATAATCTGGGTTTGCCGGCATGGCAACCCGGATTATGATCTCTCTCTCTCTCTCTCTCTCTCTCTCTCTCTCTCTCTCTCTCTCTCTCTCTCTCTAAGGGCCTAACATTATACAAATGTATATATATATGTATTTATTAGGTGTATATATATACACAGTATATATATAAAGGTATATGTATATATAACGGATTTTGAGCCAAGCAAAAAATCTATTTTTGGGTGAGATAGCCATGACGTCCTGATAGAAGGTTCCTTCAGTAGCTTCCTAGGGTATATTTAACTACAGTGGATATTCCCAGAGAATTAAACTAAAGGTTATCACAGAATTCTAACTTCTGGTGCGAGTACCCTAAAGGTTTCCCTCTAAGATATCGTATATCAACAGGGGACGCATGTATTAACACACCACATAGCTATCTGCACCCCATATAGAGTTAACACTTCGATATGGAAAGGTGGCTGAGTAACTGAGGAGCCGTTCCAAAGTTAGTCTCATCCGTAGCTACTTTTGGTACTCGAGACGTAAACAAACGGGCACCATTGCTAAATGACGTCACGTCCGTCCTCATCCTGAGCTCAGCTTCTACCAATCTCCGCGATACAGTAGGTCAGGGAGGGGCCTGAAAGGCTGAACTAGAATAGACGGGAGGGTCCATCAGGACGTCATGGCTATCTCGCCCAAAAATAGATTTTTCGCTTCGCTCAAAATCCGTTTTTTGGGCTCAAGCCATGACGTCCTGATGGAAGTGTACCAGAGAATTAATGTATCGTGGGTTCTTTTTTTCCCCTTTAATCCAAGTGCCAAGGGCTTCGAACAGTATTATAGAACATGTCCTTACCAGAGATTCTATGATGAACTAGCTTCCTGCCCCCCTGGCAGGGAAGTCCTGGTGGACAATAGGAACATCTCGAAGCGATCATTGAAGAGCTATTCACCCAGTGGAGAGATCACGCTGGACTCGGAGACAGGACAAAGGTTAATATTCGAATAGGAATATTATCAAGGCACGAGTGAGTATATAACATAATTACTTATATTATTCTTCTTGATCATCAGGAAAAGGGTAAATGAAACTATAACAATCGTATATTTCTTGATAAAGAATAGGAGCGAAGAGAGACGCACATGGGAATAAAATAGACATTTTATTTTTAGGATTGCAGATAATTATTGCAGTAATTACAATAATGAATATATAATTTATTTACAATAATAAAGAATAATGTACATAGAAATGAAAGACGGTAATCTTGATTCTGAAAAGAAAAATTTACTTTTTAGAAACACAATTTCCAGAGGAACGCCAGTCTTTTAAAATTCAAAGAAAAACACATCATGCACTAGGGCATGTGGCACTCATGTGAAGTCTATGACATTACACCTTGGTAAGAACAGTCTATTAGAAACACTAAGTGTCCATTAAATCACTATGTATCACAATAGGGTCAACACAGGCACCCGTAGAGTTAGAGTCCCAAGTAACTCACTGTTCTATGCAGATTTAAGCAGCAGGTTTCATAACACTACCTGCAGCTACCACAAAATGCTTAACTTCGTGCACTTGTTTTGCGTAGTGCTTGAAGAAAACGCGCGATGATTTCTAGCCTGTAAAGCTCTTGAGGCTTTCGAAATCCATACTCTGGAAGAAGTTCAGAGAAGAAGCGACTTTTCTAGGATCGTGACCTGCGGGTGTACTGTCAGGATCCGCTCTGCGAATGAAGTAGGTGATTTTCGCTCTTAGTTGTTTCAGTGACAGGTCGCTACCCGATGTTTCTCCTTTAAAGAGTTTTCCTCCACCGAAGTCTGATGTTCTTCGAAGATAGACCTTAAGACTCTCCACTGGGCATAGAGAGACATCTTCCTTCAGGGGGCAGATTCTCCAAGGGCCTCATCTCTTGGTGGGTAGTTCATTCTTAGCGAGAAACTTCGCATCGGGAAAGAGGGTAAGATCTCCTCTCTCGGCGAACAGGATATGACCCTCTTCTCTTGATAATGCCACTATTTCACTGACTCGGGCTCCCGAGGCGAGAGCAAAAAGGAAGATAACTTTTTGAGTCAGGTCTTTCAGAGGGCACGAATCGTTGTCCAGGCTAGAAGCAAAATGGAGCACCTTGTCCAGGGACCAGGAAATAGGTTTTGGTGGGGGTGCTGGGCGTAGTCTAGTGCATGCCCTTTGGCAGTTTATTGAAGATATCGCTGGACAGATCAATCTGGAAGGCGTATAGGAGTGGTCTAGTCAAGGCCGATTTACATGTGGAAATCGTGTTGGCCGCTAAGCCTTGTCCATAAAGGTGAATGAAGAAGTACATGCAAAAATCAATGGTGATTTCCGTAGGATTTTTTGCCTTGACGAAGGAGACCCACTTTCTCCAGGAAGATTCGTATTGCCGTCTGTTAGACTCAGTCTTGTACTCCTCGAGGAAGTCTAAGCTTTTCTTCGAGATCCCAAACCTTTTCTTTGAGGCTATGGAGAGAAAATCATGAGATGAAGGTCCCTGACTTTCAGTGATGAAGCGAAGACAGTCAACTTCTGTACTTGTTGAGAGAGAACTGGGCCCGGTAGGGGGATCAGTGTGGGCTGCAGCTCCAGGACCAGGGGATACTAATTGCTCCGGGGCCACTTGGGAGCCACTAGGGCCGCTGTCCCTTTGAAGGTTCTCAGTTTGGAGAGGACTTTCAGCAGAAGGTTGGGAGGAGGGAACAGGTATATCCTGGACCATCTGTTCCAATCCAGTGACATGGCATCCACTGCTTCTGCCTTGGGGTCCTCGTACGGGGCCACATACCGAGGAGGTTGATTGTTGTCGCTCGTCGCGAAGAGATCGATCTGAAGTTCCGGGACTTGGTGAGAGATGAAGAAGAATGACCTTGCGTCTAAAGACCATTCCGACTCTATTGGGCTTGTCCTCGATAGAGCGTCCGCCGTCACGTTGCGGAATCCTTGTAGGTGAACTGCAGACAGGTGCCATTTCTTCCTTTCTTCCAAACGAAAGATTGGAAGAAGCACCTGATTTATCTGGGGCGATCTCGAGCCCTGACGATTGAGACATCTGACTACCACCGAGTTGTTCAGAGTCAGACGAATGTGGATCGAGGGAGGCGAGGAGAGTTTCTTCAGGGTGAGAAGAACCGCCATGGCCTCCAAGATGTTGGTGTGAAATGTCTTGAATTGGGGAGACCATGTTCCTTGAACCTGTTGTTGGTGGGAGGGACCTCCCCAACCCTCCAGTGAAGCGTCCATGTGGATGTTGATCGATAGAGGCGGGTGTTGAAGATGGATGGACCTTTTCAGGGCCTTTGCTTCTGACCACGGCTTTAAAAGTAAGCGAAGTCTGTTCGGAAGCCGTCTCTTGAGGTCTCTTCGAGCGATGGATGCGAAACGTCTCCAGACTCCCGCGGCATCCTTTAGCTGTGCACGAAGCACTGGGTTTGTCACAGAGGCGAACTGTAGAGAGCCGAGGACTTGTTCCTGTTGTCGTCTTGAGATCCGTTTGGATTTTAGAAGCCTTCTGACAGATCCTGCTATTTCCTTCCTTTTCTTCTGTGGAATGGAAAGGCGATGTGACTGAAGGTCTCAATGGATTCCCAACCATTGGAACTTCTGAGCTGGAGAGAGGCAAGATTTCTCGGCGTTCATCTTGAAGCCCAGATGCTCTAGGAACTGGGTGACTTTGTTGCAGGCTCTCGCACAATCTTCGGGCGATGTCGACCAGACTAGCCAGTCGTCTAGGTAGGCCATCACTTGGACGCCCTGAAGACGTAGCTGTTGGACGATTGCGTCTGCCAACTTGGTGAAGATCCGTGGAGCCACGTTGAGCCCGAAGGGCATGGCCCTGAAGGCGTAACTTTTCCTTTGGAGTCGAAATCCTAGGTAGGAAGAAGCGTAATGATTCATTGGAATGTGCCAGTAGGCATCCGCCAGGTCTATGGAGACCGTGTAGGCCCTTTGAGGCAGAAGGGTCCTTATTTGTTGCAGAGTCTGCATCTTGAATTTGTTGTTCGCAATGAACTTGTTGAGAGGGGATAAGTCTAGAATGACTCTGAGTTTGTCTGAGTCTTTCTTGGGAACACAAAAGAGTCTCCCTTGAAACCTGATTGACTTTACCCTCCTGATCACCTTTTTGTTCAAGAGTTCCAGGACATATTCCTCCAGGAGTGGGGTTGACTGTTGGAAGAATTGCCGGAAGGATGGGGGTGGTTGAGTCCAGCTCCAGCCCAGTCCCTTCTTGACGATGCTGTATGCCCAGGGATCAAAGGTCCAACGATCCTGGAATTGGCGGAGTCTTCCTCCCACCGGAAGCACTTCATTGCTTCTGGTGTCCCGAGGGTTTGCCACCTCAGCCGCTAGCTCCCCTTCCTCCTCTGCCTCTGGAGGGACGGCGAGAAGAATCTGTCGGAACCTCTGCCTGAGCCCCTACCTTTTGGACGAAAGGTAGTCGAGTGTTGCTCATAGGCAGGGTTGAAGACCGACGACTGCGACACCGTATGGATAAGTCAAGCTATGCTTTTAACAGGAATCGTCCACAGAGTGTACCAGGGTCTGAGACCACTCAGAGCCTTGGGGGAGAGGGGAATATAGGATAAACCCCTTAATAAATGTAGGTTCCGGCAATCGACTGCACTGAGATACATAGAATATGCTGGAATTATTGTAATGTGCAATCAAATAGCATAGCCACTATTTTTGGATGGTATGACAATACCTATATGGAAGTGGCCAAGCCATCTGACTGCAACAAATTGACTGTCGGCATGTTGCCGGCAGCCAGGGAAGGGGTACATGTCCCTTAGCGTCTCATGAGGGTTCCAGCAGACCGACGGCACACCGGAGGCCGGTCCTGCAGGGTGGAAGGCACAGTGGCGTATCGCCGGCAGGGGCGGCGGCTCCGGCAGCCGAAGGCTGACGGCATGGTGAGCCTTGGATCAATTCATAAGACAGATATATATATGGGTTTATACCTAGATTGCCAGCTATAAATGCTGGCATGTGGGCGGCAGACTCCGAAAGTCGGCCGGCTGTTACTAGGTAAAATTAAGGGGTGGTACGTCGGCGGTATGTCGACGGAAGGCAGCAGTCTCCGGCACACGGAGGGGTGACGTCTTAGAGGGGGAAGGTATCTTATGAATGAAGGTCACCTGAGGTAGTGGCGGATATCGCCGGCAGTAGAGACGGCAAAGGACCGGCACCAAGATAGAAAGAGAGAAAGGTAAGGAGGGATGGAAGGGGTAAGATCCTATACCCCTCCGGCATCCCTCCGGAGAGAGTGCACTCATGATAGGAGTGGATACTCCTAACATCCGGGGGCAGGGAGCCGGCAGGTGGCCGGGGCCTGAGGTAACCCAAGGGAGGGATAGAGGGCACTCAAAGAGGGGGAATCCCCCGCCGGCAGGACCGCTGCCGGCAACCACCCCCATAGAACGCTATGAAGGGTATTTGTACCAGAGTGGCCAGCTCAGCAGGAAAACAAGGTTAGCCCTACCACTCCACCTAAGGGAGGAGTTGTAGGACTAAGGACAGAGGTGTGTAGGCAGGCCTACACCAAAGGGATAGGTGGGGAGGGAGAAGAATGGGTCTTTCTAATTGAGGAGACTTTTCATGAGAACGGCCACCAAGGCAAGGGAGAACACTCCCTAATCTAGGATAGGTAGCCCAGATCCGGTACAGTACTAATGTACTGTCCCAAACTATAATAAGACAGAGTCTACCCCCCCCCAGAGCTTAACCTAGAGTAGGAGGAGTAACTCCTAGGCTAGGAAAGCCTGAAAGACACATCGCTAGTTGCAGGGAGGAAGGAGTAACTCAACCAAGTGCAACTGGGGAAGGGGAGAGCCCTCCCTAATGTCTCAGACGCGACCCTAAGGGGGGGTCATTCCCTTAGGGTAGGCAGAGAAGCAATAAATATTCTGGTTGTAGACGAGATCCCCCTTTATAGAAGGGAAAGCAAGTCTACCCAGAGGGAATTACCCGCAGGCAGGGGGAATAGGGAGCATACAAGGGTTCCTACATTAGGTTAGGAGGGGGTTGATACACAATCAACTCGGTCCCTTATATGGTCCCGAAGGCGAAAACACTTACATCACAGTAAATAGTATGTTTAATAATGCCACAATCTTCATAACTTATCTTAGGAACACTAATATATATCATGCATGAAAACAAGCACTAGGCTGTCCAGCCTAGGGGCTAAGCTAGCGATCTAGTATGGGGTCGAACAGCGACCGAGTCTGATGAGCGCTGAAACACGATATAATGATTCCCTAGCTATGAAGACTAAATAACTAATAATATTAATTAGTTAAAGGACTGGAGAAGGCTGTTCTGGCTAACTAAATAAAGCATGCAACATGAACAGCGGCGCCGTAAAATGGCGCATCCGGTATCGGCACAGCTCTGCCACAAAACACAATATTTTACGAAAAGTAGAAGTTACTTTACGGCCAGAGCTTATTTAAACAATACTCGGACCTGGTACTCAACTTTCCAGAAAAAGGCGAGGCTGAAGGCTGCGACATTACGGCGATATAAGTAGATAAAGAAATCACTTGGGAACAATCCGACTTAGCGTAGAAGCTACAGGCGAAAGGATTAGGATGGACGTGACGTCATTTAGCAATGGCGCCCGTTTGTTTACGTCTCGAGTACCAAAAGTAGCCACGGATGAGAGTAACTTTGGAACGGCTCCTCAGTTACTCAGCCACCTTTCCATATCGAAGTGTTAACTCTATACGGGGTGCAGATAGCTATGTGGCGTGTTAATACATACGTCCCCTGTTGATACACGATATGCTAGAGGGAAACCTTTAGGGTACTCGCACCAGAATTAAAAATTCTGTAATAACCTTTAGTTTAATTCTCTGGGAATATCCAATGTAGTTAAATATACCCTAGGAAGCTACTGAAAGAACGTCATAGCTTGAGCCAAAATATATATATATATATGTATATATATATATATATATATATATATATATATATATATATATATATATATATATATATGTTAGACCTACATACTGTGAGTGTGTGTATATAGGGGTTTCACATTATATATATATATATATATATATATATATATATATATATATATATATATATATATGTGTGTGTGTGTGTGTGTGTGTGTGTGTGACCTACATATGTGTGTATGTATGGACCTAACATTATATATATATATATATATATATATATATATGTTAGACCTACATGTTTGTTTATGTATGGACCTAACATTATGTATATATATATATATATATATATATATATATATATATATATATATATATATATATATATATATATATATATATGTGTGTGTGTGTGTGCGTGTGTGTGTGTGTGCTTGTGTGTGCACAAGAGATGAGGATTTATCTCTATTTGTAGGGATTTTTGTAACTGATGGGGATTTAAAGTCTATTTAAACCTTAATCTGGAAATAATTTGTCCGTAATTTTCGAGTATTTTAATTAACACTAAAACGAAAAACTTTAATTTAAAAAAAAAAATGGAATGATATCTTTTTTAATTCTCCAAATGTGCATTTTTATTATCGTATAATTGTGAACAGAAGATACAATTTCCTTTCCATGGCTTAACTCGGTGGGAGGAGAAAGAAAAAGCATTACTTCATTCCAAACGATATATAAAAGACAATCATTGCTTCAACTTTCCAGTTGATAAGGCATTGATTAGTGAAATGAATTCCAGACTTTATGTTGATAGGGAGAAAGATTCTGAATCATACCCATTACTAATTTTCATTTGCAAACTTTGCTATTGCAACTGATGAAAGCAAAATGCCAGTCTTTATTGAGTACCATAAAAAATTGTTGATTTGTATTTTTTTTTCTAATCAAATGAATATTTTTTCCCTGATTAAAACGTTATTTCTTCATTTTATAATATTGTAAATATTGAATGTATTGTAAGGACACCGCTCCCTTCGTCGTCCAGAAAATCGACAAACTATTTATTTATTTGAATTCTCCTTTCGCCACACCGTGGTTTCCCATGTATATATATGCCACTCTATCAGAGCTACATTTTGACATGTGTATCATTTCATTACATGTTTCTGTTAACTCATAATTCGTATATTTGTAAGTGTAAGAAAACACATATATTTTGGCGGGCTCTTCAATCTGATTTGGCGCCAGCGCCATCCTACCTTTCCGTCCGCACCTTGTAATATACTCCCGTGCACATTGGAATAAAGTATCAGTTGATCTTGGTGACGCTTGTCTCACTGTCCTTACAACTGGTGACCCCGGAGTTGAAAGTAGCATCAGCGGTTTTGGCTTTGCCATTAACGGACTTATTACGGCCGTGCTACCTTCTCTATACTCCGCTACCTTAGGCACGAGCCTGCCTTTGGTTCTCCCACACTTCGGTGAACGTAAGGCAGTAGGATGAGCTTAACCGACATATCAACTTCTCACCTCTTCGCCGACTCGTCGTCTGGCCACGATGCAGGAAGCAACACGCCCATCGCACCCAACGACCTCGCCTCCACGCCCAAAGTCAAACTGCCGCCCTTTTCTCAACACAACACCGCTTCCTGGTTCCTGAGAGCAGACGTACTCTTCCGCGTCGCTAGACTCAGCGACTCCTGCGCCAAGGCTGACATCGTTCTCACCTCCATACCTGAAGAGGTATTCGACAAGATTTCCCCATGGGTCGACGCCCAGGCCGGCCAAGTTTCATACGACGACCTGAGAACGAAACTCATCGGTATCTACTCCCTCTCCGTCTCAGCAAGGGCACAGAAAGTACTGGACATCGCCGGCAAGCCCATGGGTGACACCTCTCCTGTCGAGGCGTGGGACGAACTAACCGGCCTGCTTATGCTCCCCGAAACAGACAGCAACGGCCGGCGACGTGAGATTAGCTTATCTCGCGAGATCTTTCTTCGACGCCCACCACAGGACGTAAGGGCCCAATTGACAGACGCCGTCACGCTTCCGATGAACGAACTCCTGTCGAAGGCTGAGAAGCTCCACGAGGCCTCCAAAGCATCCTGCCTCGGAGCATCTTCGTCAACACAGCCTCCGTTCTCCTCCTTCAGCAGCTGCTCTTCCATAGACTCCTCGGCAACGGGCCCTCGAGGATGACGAGATCAACAGTCTATCAAGAAAGAAACCACCGCAACCGACACGACCGAACCCTAGGACTAACCCAGCATGGTGCTTCTACCACCAACAGTTCGGCAGTGACGCCAAGAAATGTAGAGCACCATGCAGTTTCCCTAGAAGATGACGCCAGAAGCATCCACCTGCCACCATCGCAGCCGCAGTTAACCAAAACAAGAATGGTTTCTATATCCTCGATACCATTTCCAACCGTAGACTCATGGTGGACACCGGCGCAATGCAGTCAACGTTCCCACCTTCCAAGTCCGACCTAGACCGTGGTCCCAACAAAAACGCTCCCTCACTCATCGCCGCCAACGGATCTCCCATACGGTGCTATGGGATCAAGACCCTCAAGATATCTATCATGGGCCGTTCGTATTCTTGGCCCTTCGCTATCGCTGACGTCAATCGCCCCCTCCTCGGTGCGGATTTCCTCGCCCACCATGGACTCCTCGTCGATGTCGCTAACAGACGTCTTATCGACACGGGAATCTGCCAGTCTCGCGCCCTAGAACACGGCCCTGCAACAATGTCCGTATCCGCCGTAACGACGCACCCCTACGCCGACATCCTACGAGAATTTCCCGAGGTTTTCAAGCCCGAGCTCCGACACTCGCCAGATTCCCTGTCCAAGCATGGAATATACCACCACATCGCAACGACAGGACCTCCCACTCACGCCAAATTCCGCCGCCTCCCGCCCCAGAAACTGAAGGATGCCAAACGTGCCTTCGAGGACATGGAACGCATGGGTATCTGTAAGAAGGCATCGAGCCCCTGGGCATCACCCCTGCACATGGTAAAAAAGCCGGACGGGTCCTGGAGACCTTGCGGCGACTACAGGCGCCTCAACCTCATCACAACGCCCGATCATTACCCGCTGCCCAACATGCAGGACCTAACGAACGCGTTGCATGGCGCGAAGTATTTTACCAAGATGGACCTCCTCAAGTCTTATTTCCAGGTCCGCGTATTCCCGGAAGACATCCCGAAAACTGCCATTGTAACGCCGTTTGGATCCTACACCTTCGCATACTCAACCTTCGGTCTACGCAATGCCGGGGTGACCTTCTAACGACTAATGGATAGCATTCTGGGTGACCTACCTTTCTGCGTCTGCTACGTCGACGACATCCTGATATTCTCGAAAACCAAGGAGGAACACCGGGGGCACGTCAGCACCGTCCTCAAATGCCTACAGGAGGACGGCCTGGTCGTACGCTTCGACAAATGCACGTTCGGTGCGGAGGGAGTGGATTTCCTTGGTCACCACGTATCCTCGTGCGGGGTAAAACCCATGACAACCAAGGTCGACGCCATCAGGAAGTTCTCGATACCTACGACCATCCGCGAACTTCAGGAGTTCCTGGGGATGGTCAATTACTACAGGCGCTTCATCCCCAACATCGCACAAACCCTGTCACCCCTCGACGACGTCCTGAAAGGAAAAGCAAAAAAACTCGAGTAGGGTTTGCCCCAGCAACAGGTATTCGCTGTGACGAAGGATGCCCTTGCGAATGCCACCACTCGGCTCATTTCGACGACAACGCGCCCCTGCGACTAACGACCGACGCCAGCAACGTCGCCTGTGGGGCTGTGCTAGAGCAACTCGTCGATGGTTCTCCTCGACCGCTGGCATTCTTCAGCAAGAAATTGAAACCCGCCGAAACAAGATACAGCACCTTCGATAGGGAACTCCTCGCCGTCTACCTCGCCGTCCGCCACTTCAGGCACATCTTGGAGGGTACTCCCTTCACAATCGCGACGGACCATCAACCCCTCGTACACGCTTTCACGAAATCGACGGACGCATGGTCCTCCCGACAACAACGTCATCTCGCATCAATCGCCGAATTCGGGTGCACCTTACGTTACGTCCCAGGAAAGAAAAACCCGGTCGCGGACGCCCTTTCAAGGATTGAAATTGACTCAATCCACCTAGGAATCGACTACGCCAATCTCGCAACCGAACAACGCACCAACCGAGAAGCACAGGATCACCTGACGGGGCCATCCGCGCTCAAGATAAGTGCGATTCCCCTCGGACCAGCAGGAGTAACTATTCTTTGCGACACCAGCACAGGCCGCCCACGTCCCTGGATACCAGCTTCCTGCAGAAGGGAAATATTCGATATCATCCATGGACTTTCACACCCCTCAGGACGCACCACCGCTCGCCTTCTGTCTGAAAAGTTCGTCTGGCCAGGGACAAAAAAGGACGCCCGGGAATGGGCGAAGTCATGCATCAACTGCCAGTCAAGCAAGGTCAGCCGTCACACCGAATCGGGGGTAGGCGATTTTCCCCAGCCAAAAAGACGTTTCGGTCATATACACATCGACGTCGTGGGACCATTGCCCCCTTCTGGATCTGCTCGTTACCTGCTTACGATCATCGATCGCTCCACGAGGTGGTTGGAGGCATCGCCGATGACCGAAGCTACGAATCAAGCGTGCGCCGAAGCCCTTTTGTCAAGCTGGGTGAGCAGGTTTGGCGTTCCTGACGACATCACGACAGACAGAGGCCCCGCTTTCCTCTCAGAAATATGGCTCGCTTTGGCGAACCTGATGGGGACGACGCTCCACAGCACCACGGCATACAACCCCGCAGCAAACGGCTTGGTCGAAAGAACTCACCGCGCCCTCAAGGCGTCCCTGATGGCGAGCTGCACCGACGGGGACTGGAAATCACAACTTCCTTGGGTACTCCTCGGCCTCCGCACCGCCCCTTGCGCAGACGGTGAACCTTCGCCCGCCGAAAAGGTTTACAAGGAGGCGCTCGCAGTTCTTGGGGAATTCTTTCCCTCATCAACCGACGACACGCAGCTGGATCACCTAAGGGACATCGCCAGGAAGTTCAGGCCATGTCTCAAAACTTACCAGGGCAGAACCAAGCACTTCAAGCCAGAAAGCCTGGATGACTGCGGGTATTTTTTCGTCCGTGTCGACGCTCATTGGCAACCGCTGACTAGACTTTATCGAGGCCCCTACCGGGTAATAAAAAAGATAACGAAAGCTTTCCTTCTCGACGTCCATGGCCAAGAGGACTGGGTCTCAATAGACCGCGTGAAACCAGCGTTTCTCGAAGGAAGCAACACCGCCTCCGCCGGACCTGGCAGACCCAGAGTTCCACCTCAAAACAAGGCGCCCAACGAAAGAAAAATCATCAAACGACGACAAGAGGAAGAGATCCTCACACCGACCACCGGCGCGCCCCTCCGTTCAAAAACAAGAGGAACCCTCCGACGCCCGAAAAGATACGAAGATTGATCATCAGCCCTCTACGCCGCCCGATGTCTTGGGGGGGGGGAGTACTTGTAAGGACACCGCTCCCTTCGTCGTCCAGAAAATCGACAAACTATTTATTTATTTGAATTCTCCTTTCGCCACACCGTGGTTTCCCATGTATATGTATTCCGTTCTATCAGAGCTACATTTTGACATGTGTATCATTTCATTACATGTTTCTGTTAACTCATAATTCGTATATTTGTAAGTGTAAGAAAACACATATATTTTGGCGGGCTCTTCAATCTGATTTAGCGCCAGCGCCATCCTACCTTTCCGTCCCCACCTTGTAATATACTCCCGTGCACATTCGAATAAAGTATCAGTTGATCTTGGTGACGCTTGTCTCACTGTCCTTACAACTGGTGACCCCGGAGTTGAAAGTAGCATCAGCGGTTTTGGCTTTGCCATTAACGGACTTATTACGGCCGTGCTACTTTCTCTATACTCCGCTACCTTAGGCACGAGCCTGCCTTTGGTTCTCCCACACTTCGGTGAACGTAAGGCAGTAGGATGAGCTTAACCGACATATCAACTTCTCACCTCTTCGCCGACTCGTCGTCTGGCCACGATGCAGGAAGCAACACGCCCATCGCACCCAACGGCCTCGCCACCACGCCCAAAGTCAAACTGCCGCCCTTTTCTCAACACAACACCGCTTCCTGGTTCCTGAGAGCAGACGTACTCTTCCGCGTCGCTAGACTCAGCGACTCCTGCGCCAAGGCTGACATCGTTCTCACCTCCATACCTGAAGAGGTATTCGACAAGATTTCCCCATGGCTCGACGCCCAGGCCGGCCAAGTTTCATACGACGACCTGAGAACGAAACTCATCGGTATCTACTCCCTCTCCGTCTCAGCAAGGGCACAGAAAGTACAGGACCTTGCCGGCAAGCCCATGGGTGACACCTCTCCTATCGAGGCGTGGGACGAACTAACCGGCCTGCTTATGCTCCCCGAAACAGACAGCAACGGCCGACGACGTGAGATTAGCTTATCTCGCGAGATCTTTCTTCGACGCCTACCACAGGACGTAAGGGCCCAATTGACAGACGCCGATATGCTCCCGATGAACGAACTCCTGTCGAAGGCTCAGAAGCTCCACGAGGCCTCCAAAGCATTTCGCCTCGGAGCATCATCGTCAACACCGCCTCCGTTCTCCTCCTTCAGCAGCTGCTCTTCCATAGACTCCTCGTCAACGGCCCTCGAGGACGACGAGATCAACATTCTATCAAGAAAGAAACCACCGCAACCGACGCGACCGAACCCTAGGACTAACCCAGCATGGTGCTTCTACCACCAACAGTTCGGCAGTGATGCCAAGAAATGTAGAGCACCATGCAGTTTCCCTAGAAGATGACGCCAGAAGCATCCACCTGCCACCATCGCAGCCGCAGTTAACCAAAACAAGAATGGTTTCTATATCCTCGATACCATTTCCAACCGTATACTCACGGTGGACACCGGCTCAATGCAGTCAACGTTCCCACCTTCCAAGTCCGACCTAGACTGTGGTCCCAACAAAAACGCTCCCTCACTCATCGCCGCCACCGGATCTCCCATACGGGACTCCTCGTCGATGTCGCTAACAGACGTCTCATCGACACGGGAACCTGCCAGTCCCGCGCCCTAGAACACGGCCCTGCAACAATGTCCGTATCCGCCGTAACGACGCACCCCTACGCCGACCTCCTACGAGAATTTCCCGAGGTTTTCAAGCCCGAGCTCCGACACTCGCCAGATTCCCCGTCCAAGCATAGAATCTACCACCACATCGCAACGACAGGACCTCCCACTCACGCCAAATTCCGCCGCCTCCCGCCCCAGAAACTGAAGGATGCCAAACGCGCATTCGAGTACATGGAACGCATGGGTATCTGTAAGAAGGCATCGAGCCCCTGGGCATCACCCCTGCACATGGTAAAAAAGCCGGACGGGTCCTGGAGACCTTGCGGCGACTACAGGTGCCTCAACCTCATCACAACGCCCGATCATTACCCGCTGCCCAACATGGAGGACCTAACGAACGCGTTGCACGGCGCGAAGTATTTTACCAAGATGGACCTCCTCAAGTCTTATTTCCAGGTCCCCGTATTCCCGGAAGACATCCCGAAAACTGCCATTGTAACGCCGTTTGGATCCTACACCTTCGCATACCCAACCTTCGGTCTACGCAATGCCGGGGCGACCTTCCAACGACTAATGGATAGCATTCTGGGTGACCTACCTTTCTGCGTCTGCTACGTCGACGACATCCTGATATTCTCGAAAACCAAGGAGGAACACCGGGGGCACATCCACACCGTCCTCAAACGCCTACAGGAGAACGGCCTGGTCGTACGCTTCGACAAATGCACGTTCGGTGCGGAGGGAGTGGATTTCCTTGGTCACCGCGTATCCTCGTGCGGGGTAAAACCCATGACAAACAAGGTCGACGCCATCAGGAAGTTGCCGATACCTACGACCATCCGCCAACTTCAGGAGTTCCTGGGGATGGTCAATTATTACAGGCGCTTCATCCCCAACATCGCACAAACCCTGTCACCCCTCGACGACGTCCTGAAAGGAAAAGCAAAAAACTCGAGTGGGGTTTGCCCCAGCAACAGGCATTCGCTCGGACGAAGGATGCCCTTGCGAATGCCACCACCCTGGCTCATTTCGACGACAACGCGCCCCTGCGACTAACGACCGACGCCTGTGGGGCTGTGCTGGAGCAACTCATTGATGGTTCTCCTCGACCGCTGGCATTCTTCAGCAAGAAATTGAAACCCGCCGAAACAAGATACAGCACCTTCGATAGGGAACTTCTTGCCGTCTACCTCGCCGTCCTCCACTTCAGGCACATCTTGGAGGGTACTCCCTTCACAATCGCGACGGACCATCAACCCCTCGTACACGCTTTCACGAAATCGACGGACGCATGGTCCTCCCGACAACAACGTCATCTCGCATTATTCGCCGAATTCGGGTGCACCATATGTTACGTCCCAGGAAAGAAAAACCCGGTCGCGGACGCCCTTTCAAGGATTGAAATTGACTCAATCCACCTAGGAATCGACTACGCCAATCTCGCAACCGAACAACACACCGACCGAGAAGCACAGGATCACCTGACGGGGCCATCCGCGCTCAAGATAAGTGCGATTACCCTCGGACCAGCAGGAGTAACTATTCTTTGCGACACCAGCACAGGACTTTCACACCCTTCAGGATGCACCACCGCTCGCCTTCTGTCTGAAAAGTTCGTCTGGCCAGGGATAAAAAAGGACGCCCGGGAATGGGCGAAGTCATGCATCAACTGCCAGTCAAGCAAGGTCAGCCGTCACACCGAATCGGGGGTAGGCGATTTTCCCCAGCCAAAAAGACGTTTCGGTCATATACACATCGATGTCGTGGGACCATTGCCCCCTTCTGGATCTGCTCGCTACCTGCTTACGATCATCGATCGCTCCACGAGGTGGTTGGAAGCATCGCCGATGACCGAAGCTACGACTCAAGCGTGCGCCGAAGCTACGACTCAAGCGTGCGCTGAAGCCCTCCTGTCAAGCTGGGTGAGCAGGTTTGGCGTTCCTGACGACATCACGACAGACAGAGGCCCGCTTTCCTCTCAGAAATATGGCTCACTTTGGCGAACCTGATGGGGACAACGCTCCACAGCACCACGGCATACAACCCCATGGCAAACGGCATGGTCGAAAGAACTCACCGCGCCCTCAAGGCGTCCCTGATGGCGAGCTGCACCGACGGGGACTGGAAATCCCGACTTCCTTGGGTACTCCTCGGCCTCCGCACCGCCCCTCGCGCAGACGGTGAACCTTCGCCCGCCGAAAAGGTTTACGGGGAGGCGCTCGCAGATCCTGGCGAATTCTTTCCCTCATCAACCGACGACATGCAGCTGGATCACCTAAGGGACATCGCCAGGAAGTTCAGGCCGTGTCTCAAAACTTACCAGGACAGAACCAAGCACTTCAAGCCAAAAAGCCTGGATGACTGCGGGTACGTTTTCGTCCGTGTCGACGCTCATCGACAACCGCTGACTAGACCTTATCGAGGCCCCTACCGGGTAATAAAAAAGACAACGAAAGCTTTCCTTCTCGACGTCCATGGCCAAGAGGACTGGGTCTCAATAGACCGCGTGAAACCAGCGTTTCTCGAAGGAAGCGACACCGTTTCCTTCGGACCTGGCAGACCCAGAGTTCCACCTCAAAACAAGGCGCCCAACGAAAGAAAAATCATCAAACGACGACAAGAGGAAGAGATCCTTACGCCGACCACCGGCGCGCCCCTCCGTTCAAAAACAAGAGGAACCCTCCGACGCCCGAAAAGATACGAAGATTGATCATCAGCCCTCTACGCCGCCCGATGTCTTGGGGGGGGGGGTACTTGTAAGGACACCGCTCCCTTCGTCGTCCAGAAAATCGACAAACTATTTCTTTATTTGAATTCTCCTTTCGCTACACCGTGGTTTCCCATATATATATATTCCGCTCTATCAGAGCTACATTTTGACATGTGTATCATTTCATTACATGTTTCTGTTAACTCATAATTCGTATATTTGTAAGTGTAAGAAAACACATATATTTTGGCGGGCTCTTCAATCTGATTTGGCGCCAGAGCCATCCTACCTTTCCGTCCGCACCTTGTAATATACTCCCGTGCACATTGGAATAAAGTATCAGTTGATCTTGGTGACGCTTGTCTCACTGTCCTTACAGTATTAAATCATTAATTTTTATTAATATTTCCTAGAATGACTTTATTGTCTGTATATATATATATATATATATATATATATATATATATATATATATATATATATATATATATATATATATATATATATATATATATATATATATATACACAGTATATCACCAGCTGTTAAATCCACTGGAGAACAAAGGCATATATATATATATATATATATATATATATATATATATATATATATATATATATATATATATATATATTATATATAAGCATATATATATATATATATATATATATATATATATATTATATATAAACATATATATATATATATATATATATATATATATATATATATATATATATAAAGAGAGAGAGAGAGAGAGAGAGAGAGAGAGAGAGAGAGACATATTCATATAGGCCTATGTATAGACTTATATATATGCCCTCAGTGCAACACCAACCAACGTACTATTAACATATAATTTGAAGTCCTCCTTTGCTGATGCAATGGCCTTGTCTCGAGAGCATAAGCCATTTATCCAAATTTTTCTGCTTTTTTTTTCCATTTTACAGGGCAAACCCATCACTTTGGAAAATAAACAAAACAGTAATGATTACACTGACATATTTGAAAATGCTGATAAGAATAGCAAACTAATCATTTATTTACATTGAAATACGTTTCCTTAAATCAGAACATAAGCAGGATACGGACAGGATTAGAGTAAAATGCCTGCGAAAGTATTCCTACCCTTTTCAAAATGTTTTGTTTTCTCGTAAGGATGATAATAAAAAAAGATGTATCTGGCAACTTTTATTCTGGGCAGAGAATTAACTCTGCCATTATCAAGCAAAATCTATAGAAAAGTTGCATTGCATCAATCATGATAGTCAATGAGAATATAATCGTGCTTTTATTTTGTTATACAATGTCATTTGTTGTTCAGTAATGTAGTATTAAAGACTTGCTATCTCTCTGAGCACTTATTATTACGCAATTATCTCACGAGAAAAAAGACAGTTTTGTCATTTTTAAAATTTTTCAAATTTTATTTTGTTTTAATAATTAATTATTCAAAAAACATAAGGTGAAAAATTTTTGTAACACAAAAAACCAGTAAAATTTTACATAAATAGTTGTAGAAAAAGGATTCAAAATCTTTAAAAGAGTCAGGTTTATTTACCAGCGTGACATCTATTAGCCACAAATCCACAACTTAAATTGTTTACGTCATCATTTTTAAAGAACTCCCGGTAATGGAGTTTAATTTACGTATTATTAAATATGTTCACGATAACCATGAACAAGTTACAAGCTGATTATCAGTTTCTATAAGAGATGTCAATCATGTCGATTGACCGAGTCTGACTTGATTAAATGAATAGAAATGAAAAACTAAGTATAAACAAGGTTTGCTTGAAATGGCTCTCAATGATACCATTGTCATTGTAATCTTATAAGTTGAAATTCTATTCCTCAAGATATCGTTTGATTTAAGGCATAGTCCAAGCGTTAAATGTCATTCAGCGCTAAAATGAAATGTTATATATAATGTATTAACAAATGATTTAATCAAACATTGAGAGATAGAAAATACCTATATGTTATTTATATTATATATTATATTAATCTGTTTATAAAATACAAAAGGAATCAGTCTATCATAATTTCAAGTGAAATACCATAATCTGGGTTTGCCGGCATGGCAACCCTGAGTATGATTCTATCTCTCTCATATATATATATATATATATATATATATATATATATATATATATATATATATATATATATATATATTATATATATATATATATATATATATATATATATATATATATATATATATATATATATGTGTGTGTGTGTGTGTGTGTGTGTGTGTGTGTATAAGGGGCCTACTTCTTCTTCTTGGGGGTATTAAAGCCAACACTTGTTGTTGGCACGGGCCTTTCCCTTGGTTGGCATATATATGTATTTATTAGTTGTATATATATATATACATAGTATATATATAAAGGTATATAATAGGTATATATATATATATATATATATATATATATATATATATATATATATATATATATATATATATGTTAGACCTACATACTCTGAGTGTGTGTATATAGGGGTTTCACATTATATATGCATATATATATATATATATATATATATATATATATATATATATATATATATATATATATATATATATATATATACAGTGAACCCTCGCTACTTCGCGGTTCGACAATCGCGGATTCACCACTTCGCGGGGTTTTCCCATAACCCATATATATATACATATCGCGGATTTTCCGGAAAATTCGAAAATACCGCGAAATCTGAAGACAACCAAATACGATATTTTGTTACCTGTGTAATTCCATTAATACTGTAATTAGTAATATCTGCTCTTACTGATTGTTCATTGCATTACATATGATATATAATTTAGCACAGAAAGAAATAAAACACGAAAAGAGAATGTGATCATACGATAATTCAGTACGTAGTAAAATTAAATCGAACATGAAACGCAAATCAGATGCAGTCATACCATATTAGAATGGTGTGTACTGTAATGGATGTGCTTCTTTTCCATGAATCTTTTGTATGTATACGTACGTAGTACAGTACTGCATCCAATAATATTCTTTGTTGCAAAAATCACATTTCGAATACTGTAAGCGTACTAGAGAGAGAGAGAGAGAGAGAGAGGCGTAAAATAGCGTACGTAAATTTTTATTATTATTGTTATTATTATTATTATTGTTGTTGTTGTTAATAAAATTATTATTGTTATTATTATTAATCATTATTATTATTATTATTACTGTACAGTATTATTATCATTATTTATTATTATTACGGTATTGTACTTAATCTACGTACGTTCATTATGTGCGGGGCATCTTCTATGAGTAACCAACGCACCATAGTACTGTAAGACGGGTTGTGATTGGTTCAAGCGCTGATAGATGACGAATCAAAACTCAAGTTTTGTTATCTAACCTGTGATTGGTGTTTTGCCCGCATCTTCTACCCGCAGCATCAAAGTTCTCGCGGGGCTGGATCGTTCACTTTCTCTTTCCGCGTATTGCTGAGTAGACGTTCTTAAGTTTGTGAAGTTTAATCTGTGCTGTGTGCGACTGTTTTAAGTTGAACTTTTTGTTGAACTTTCTGTTAAATCCTACTGTACAATGCCTCCCAAGCGTTCTGCTTCTAGTAAGGCTGGTAGTGAGCCTAAACGCCACCGAAGGATGATGACGATAGCTGAGAAGGTTACGCTTCTCGACATGTTAAAAGATGGTAGAAGTTACGCGGCCGCCGGCCGCCATTTTGGCATCAACGAATCCACCGTTCGCTATATCAAAAAGGACGAGGCGAACATTAGAAAGACTGCTGCAATCACCTTTAGCAGATCAGCGAAGCGAGTCGTTACAACGCGTAATAAAACGATCGTACGCATGGAAGGTACTTTAGCTGTGTGGATTGCCGACTGCCGGAAGAAGAACATAGCGTTGGATACGAACACCATCCAAACAAAGGCTTTGAGCTTATATGAGAATTTTGCTGCAAAGGAACCTAAAGACGACGACGGCAACCATGCTGAAGATGATGATGATGCAGATGATCCTCAACCAGGGACATCCATTGATTCCCAGCCTCAGAAACGTTTTTCCGCAAGCAAAGGATGGTTCGCGAAGTTTCAGAAACGCTTCGCCCTGAAAAGCGTTTCCCTGCATGGGGAGTCTGCTTCCGCTGACACTGCCGCTGCTGAAACTTACGTGAACCAGACTTTCAAGAACATTATCGCTGAAGGTGGATACAAGCCGGAACAAGTGTTTAATATGGATGAAACCGGCTTGTTTTGGAAGAGAATGCCGTCGCGAACTTTCCTGTTCAAAGAGGAAGCCAAAGCCTCTGGCTTTAAGGCATTCAAGGATCGCGTTACCCTCGTGATGTGTGGCAATGCTGCTGGATTTTTGTTAAAGCCGGGGCTTATTTATAAGTCAAAAAATCCTCGCGCTTTGAAAAATAAAAATAAGAATCTCCTTCCCGTGTACTGGATGCATAATCAAAAAGCATGGATTACGAAGATGCTGACCTCCAACTGGTTCCACCAGTGTTTCATCCCACAAGTCCATGAATATCTCTTAGAGAAGGGCTTGCCATTCAAGATCCTTCTCCTTATGGATAACGCTGGTGGACACGCAACTGACCTGTCGCGTGAGGGCGTTCAGGTTGAGTTCCTGCCACCCAACACCACGTCATTAATTCAACCGATGGACCAGGGGGTTATCAGGGCGTTCAAGGCCCTCTACACGAAGAATACCTTGGCGGACCTCGTTGCGTGTGTGGATGCTGCCCAAGATGACGAGGATGAAGATTTCAACTTGAAGGCGTACTGGCGGCAGTACACCATAGCCACGTGCCTGCAGAATATTCAAAAGGCACTTCAAGAGATGAAACCTGCAACCGTAAATGCGAGCTGGAAGAAGCTGTGGCCCGATATTGTTTATGACGACAAGGGATTTACTCCGTCGGAAATCCAACACTCTGCAATACGGAAATCTGTGCAGTTGGCTGCCATAATTGGAGGTGACGGGTTTGGCGACATGACGACTGAAGACGTCGACGAGTTGTTGGACTGCCATTCCCAGCCCCTAACTGACGCAGACCTCGAAGACCTGACGAAATCGGCAAGTGAGGAAGAGAGTGAGGGTACCCAGGAAGAGACCCAAGAAAATGTCGAAGAAACGGGCTTAACATTAGAACGGCTTGCCAAGTTCTGCAACCATATGAAGGAGGCGAAAGAAATGTTACAAGAGTGGGACGAGGATATGGTTCGCTCGATGCAATTCTCAAATAAGGTCGATGACATCATGACTCCCTACAGGATGCTCTTGGATCGAAAAAAGAAGCAGCGGCAACAACTTCCGATCACAATGTTCTTCCAGCCTCGCAAAAAAGAGCCAGTTCCTCCTGCTAGTACGCCTTCGGAAGAAATTGAAGAAGTTTCCCAGGAAGAAGTTGAAGAGGTGTCCCAGGAAAAGACACCTCCGTCTGAAGAGACGTAAAATACTATCATTGACTGCACAGTAGAACACATCATCAGCTTCATCATCATCATTTCTACTGTGCAGCAAATTCATCGCCATCGTCATTCAAGTTTTTCTTGAACTTCTTTCGTGGTGAGTACAGTAACAATCTTTATTTTTTACTTTAACCTGTTTTATAGTTTAGTAATGTACGTACTGTATGCATTAAGTTAAAGGGAAGGTTTTAAAAGTCTACATGTTGTAACCTATCATATTTTTTTTGTTTAAAATTTACATTCGTACGTAAAACAATCTCTCTCTCTCTCTCTCTCTCTCTCTCTCTCTCTCTCTCTCTCTCTCTCTCTCTCTCTCTCTCTCTCTCTCTCTCTCAAATTGTTTTCCTGTTTTGCTACGTACAAGTACTGTATAATTTATATTTGTAAGGTAACATATTTTGTAAATGCTTTTACTGTAAATACTGTATGTACTGTATCATTATTTATCACTATCATCATGCGCGTTAAATGCCTTGTTTGTTCTGAGCGTGGTTGTTTACTGAGCGTACACGCCGTCGTTTCAGGCGGCGTCATAAAGAAAAAGATTTCATTTGGAAGTCCTAAGAAAAATACGTAAACTAAAACATTGGTAATAAAAAAATCAACATACAGTACTGTATAATCAATATAATCGATGCAAAAACTAACCTATACATATATGTGTACACTAAATGAGTTTGTTTCTTCATTATGATCAGAGATGAACGTAAACAAAACATTGGTTGCCATTTTTTATCGTGCTTTTTAGGTGTTTAGGAAACACATGATATAAAATCGCCTTTAATATTTGTGCCTGTTTTAGTTTAGGGTGCTGTAGTACATGCATTTAGTGTTCTGTACATTAAAGGGTGGTTTGTTAACAGTACTACGTACAAGGGAAGGTTTTAAAAGTCCGAATATACATGTTAAATAAATAGGTAAATATGCTGTCACTACTTCGCGGATTTTCACCTATCGCGCCCGCGTCTGGAACCTATCTACCGCGATAAACGAGGGTTCACTGTATATATATATATGTTAGACCTACATATGTGTGTATGTATGGACCTAACATTTATATATTGTAACGGAGGAGGGAGAAGGTTGTGAAGTCAAAGGCAGATTGGAAACGACTGAGTTATATATTAAGGAACACTCTTCTTTATATACAAAACCTCAAGGCAACAGGACATGACATGTTCGAGAGACAGACAATGTTCAGAGCAAAACAGCAGACATGAATTTTCATGTTCGTTTGAGTGCGAGGGAAGAGCGAAGATACAAGCATATTATATACAAAAGGAATTATGTACAATTGTGTGACACACGGTTGGTACATGGCTCCCCCTCTAAAAATGACATACTGAACATGTTAAATAGGTGCCCTGAATCTGGAGAGGTAGTAGTAGAAACTGCGCCGATTAGCGGCAGTGAGTGGCTGTAGAAGTCGATGGTTGGGGTGCGAGCGAGTGGTGGATGATGGGTGGCTGTGTTGCCGCTCCGGCTCGTCACGGGGTAGGCGAGTGTTTCCTACGGCATTCATAGGCGAGTGTGTCCTACGGCATTCATAGGCGGGTGTGTCCTACGGCAT
>NC_090760.1:18295890-18378390 GCF_036898095.1 Palaemon carinicauda
ATTAGCTTATCTCGCGAGATCTTTCTTCGACGCCTACCACAGGACGTAAGGGCCCAATTGACAGACGCCGACACGCTCCCGATGAACGAACTCCTGTCGAAGGCTCAGAAGCTCCACGAGGCCTCCAAAGCATCTCGCCTCGGAGCATCATCGTCAACACCGCCTCCGTTCTCCTCCTTCAGCAGCTGCTCTTCCATAGACTCCTTGGCAACGGCCCTCGAGGACGACGAGATCAACAGTCTATCAAGAAAGAAACCACCGCAACCGACACGACCGAACCCTAGGACTAACCCAGCATGGTGCTTCTACCACCAACAGTTCGGCAGTGACGCCAAGAAATGTAGAGCACCATGCAGTTTCCCTAGAAGATGACGCCAGAAGCATCCACCTGCCACCATCGCAGCTGCAGTTAACCAAAACAAGAATGGTTTCTATATCCTCGATACCATTTCCAACCGTAGACTCATGGTGGACACCGGCGCAATGCAGTCAACGTTCCCACCTTCCAAGTCCGACCTAGACCGTGGTCCCAACAAAAACGCTCCCTCACTCATCGCCGTCAACGGATCTCCCATACGGTGCTATGGGATCAAGACCCTCAAGATATCTATCATGGGCCGTTCGTATTCTTGGCCCTTCGCTATCGCTGACGTCAATCGCCCCCTCCTCGGTGCGGATTTCCTCGCCCACCATGGACTCCTCGTCGATGTCGCTAACAGACGTCTCATCGACACGGGAACCTGCCAGTCCCGCGCCCTAGAACACGGCCCTGCAACAATGTCCGTATCCGCCGTAACGACGCACCCCTACGCCAACCTCCTACGAGAATTTCCCGAGGTTTTCAAGCCCGAGCTCCGACACTCGCCAGATTCCCCGTCCAAGCATGGAATCTACCACCACATCGCAACGACAGGACCTCCCACTCACGCCAAATTCCGCCGCCTCCCGTCCCAGAAACTGAAGGATGCCAAACGCGCCTTCGAGGACATGGAACGCATGGGTATCTGTAAGAAGGCATCGAGCCCCTTGGCATCACCCCTGCACATGGTAAAAAAGCCGGACGGGTCCTGGAGACCTTGCGGCGACTACAGGCGCCTCAACCTCATCACAACGCCCGATCATTACCCGCTGCCCAACATGCAGGACCTAACGAACGCGTTGCATGGCCCGAAGTATTTTACCAAGATGGACCTCCTCAAGTCTTATTTCCAGGTCCCCGTATTCCCGGAAGACATCCCGAAAACTGCCATTGTAACGCCGTTTGGATCCTACACCTTCGCATACTCAACCTTCGGTCTACGCAACGCCGGGGCGACCTTCCAACGACTAATGGATAGCATTCTGGGTGACCTACCTTTCTGCGTCTGCTATGTCGACGACATTCTGATATTCTCGAAAACCAAGGAGGAACACCGGGGGCACGTCCGCACTGTCCTCAAACGCCTACAGGAGAACGGCCTGGTCGTACGCTTCGACAAATGCACGTTCGGTGCGGAGTGAGTGGATTTCCTTGGTCACCGCGTATCCTCGTGCGGGGTAAAACCCATGACAAACAAGGTCGACGCCATCAGGAAGTTCCCGATACCTACGACCATCCGCCAACTTCAGGAGTTCCTGGGGATGGTCAATTACTACAGGCGCTTCATCCCCAACATCGCACAAACCCTGTCACCCATCGACGACGTCCTGAAAGGAAAAGCAAAAAAACTCGAGTGGGGTTTGCCCCAGCAACAGGTATTCGCTGTGACGAAGGATGCCCTTGCGAATGCCACCACTCGGCTCATTTCGACAACAACGCTCTCCTGCGACTAACGACCGACGCCAGCAACGTCGCCTGTGGGGCTGTGCTGGAGCAACTCGTCGATGGTTCTCCTCGACCGCTGGCATTCTTCAGCAAGAAATTGAAACCCGCCGAAACAAGATACTGCACCTTCGATAGGGAACTCCTCGCCGTCTACCTCGCCGTCCGCCACTTCAGGCACATCTTGGAGGGTACTCCCTTCACAATCGCGACGGACCATCAACCCCTCGTACACGCTTTCACGAAATCGACGGACGCACTTTCCTCCCGACAACAACGTCATCTTGCATCAATCGCCGAATTCGGGTGCACCATACGTTAAGTCCCAGGAAAGAAAAACCCGGTCGCGGACGCCCTTTCAAGGATTGAAATTGACTCAATCCACCTAGGAATCGACTACGCCAATCTCGCAACCGAACAACGCACCAACCGAGAAGCACAGGATCACCTGACGGGGCCATCCGCGCTCAAGATAAGTGCGATTCCCCTCGGACCAGCAGGAGTAACTATTCTTTGCGACACCAGCACAGGCCGCCCACGTCCCTGGATACCAGCTTCCTGCAGTAGGAAAATATTCGATATCATCCATGGACTTTCACACCCCTCAGGACGCACCACCGCTCGCCTTCTGTCTGAAAAGTTCGTCTGGCCAGGGATAAAAAAGGACGCCCGGGAATGGGCGAAGTCATGCATCAACTGCCAGTCAAGCAAGGTCAGCCGTCACACCGAATCGGGGGTAGGCGATTTTCCCCAGCCAAAAAGACGTTTCGGTCATATACACATCGACGTCGTGGGACCATTGCCCCCTTCTGGATCTGCTCGCTACCTGCTTACGATCATCGATCGCTCCACGAGGTGGTTGGAGGCATCGCCGATGACCGAAGCTACGAATCAAGCGTGCGCCGAAGCCCTTTTGTCAAGCTGGGTGAGCAGGTTTGGCGTTCCTGACGACATCACGACAGACAGAGGCCCCGCTTTCCTCTCAGAAATATGGCTCGCTTTGGCGAACCTGATGGGGACGACGCTCCACAGCACCACGGCATACAACCCCACAGCAAACGGCTTGGTCGAAGGAACTCACCGCGCCTTCAAGGCGTCCCTGATGGCGAGCTGCACCGACGGGGACTGGAAATCACGACTTCCTTGGGTACTCCTCGGCCTCCGCACCGCCCCTTGCGCAGTCGGTGAACCTTCGCCCGCCGAAAAGGTTTACGGGGAGGCGCTCGCAGTTCCTGGCGAATTCTTTCCCTCATCAACCGACGACACGCAGCTGGATCACCTAAGGGACATCGCCAGGAAGTTCAGGCCATGTCTCAAAACTTACCAGGACAGAACCAAGCACTTCAAGCCAGAAAGCCTGGATGACTGCGGGTATGTTTTCGTCCGTGTCGACGCTCATTGGCAACCGCTGACTAGACTTTATCGAGGCCCCTACCGGGTAATAAAAAAGACAACGAAAGCTTTCCTTCTCGACGTCCATGGCCAAGAGGACTGGGTCTCGATAGACCGCGTGAAACCAGCGTTTCTCGAAGGAAGCAACACCGCCTCCGCCGGACCTGGCAGACCCAGAGTTCCACCTCAAAACAAGGCGCCCAACGAAAGAAAAATCATCAAACGACGACAAGAGGAAGAAATCCTTACGCCGACTTGCGCGCCCCTCCGTTCAAAAACAAGAGGAACCCTCCGACGCCCGAAAAGATACGAAGATTGATCATCAGCCCTCTACGCCCCCCGATGTCTTGGGGGGGGGGGAGTACTTGTAAGGACACCGCTCCCTTCGTCGTCCAGAAAATCGACAAACTATTTATTTATTTGAATTCTCCTTTCGCCACACCGTGGTTTCCCATGTATATATATTCTGTTCTATCAGAGCTACATTTTGACATGTGTATCATTTCATTACATGTTTCTGTTAACTCATAATTCGTATATTTGTAAGTGTAAGAAAACACATATATTTTGGCGGGCTCTTCAATCTGATTTGGCGCCAGCGCCATCCTACCTTTCCGTCCGCACCTTGTAATATACTCCCGTGCACATTCGAATAAAGTATCAGTTGATCTTGGTGACGCTTGTCTCACTGTCCTTACAGTATTAAATCATTAATTTTTATTAATATTTCCTAGAATGACTTTATTGTCTGCTATATATATATATATATATATATATATATATATATATATATATATATATACATATATATATATATATATATATATATATATATATATATATATATATATATATAGGCCTATATATATATATATATATATATATATATATATATATATATATATATATATATATATATATATATATATATATATATATATATATATATAGAGAGAGAGAGAGAGAGAGAGAGAGAGAGAGAGAGAGAGAGAGAGAGAGAGAGAGAGAGAGAGAGATAGGCCTATGTATAGACATATATATATGCCCTCAGTGCAACACCAACCAACGTACTATCACCATATAATTTGAAGTCCTCCTTTGCTGATGCAATGGCCTTGTCTCGAGAGCATAAGCCATTTATCCAAATTTTTCTGCTTTTTTTTTTCCTTTTACAGGGCAAACCCATCACTTTGGAAAATAAACAAAACAGTAATGATTACACTGACATATATGAAAATGCTGATAAGGATAGCAAACTAATCATTTATTTACATTGAAATACGTTTCCTTAAATCAGAACATAAGCAGGATACGGACAGGATTAGAGTAAAATGCCTGCGAAAGTATTCCTACCCGTTTCCAAATGTTTTGTTTTCTCGTAAGGATGATAATATAAGAAGATGTATCTGGCAACTTTTATTCTGGGCAGAGAATTAACTCTGCCATTATCAAGCAAAATCTATAGAAAAGTTGCATTGCATCAATCATGATAGTCAATGAGAATATAATGGTGTATTTATTGTTATACAATGTCATTTGTTGTTTAGTAATGTAGTAGTAAAGACTTGTTATCTCTCTGAGCACTTATTATTACGCAATTATCTCACGAGAAAAAAGACAGTTTTGTCATTTTTTAAATTTTTCAAATATTATTTTGTTTTAATAATTAATTATTTAAAAAATATAAGGTAAAAAATTTTTGTAACACAAAAAATCAGTGAAATTTTACATAAATAGTTGTAGAAAAAGGATTCAAAATTTTTAAAAGAGTCAGGTTAAGTTACCAGTGTGACCTTTACTCACTTGTCAACTTGATGAATACTGTTCACATCATTTTTAAATAACTCCCGGTAAAGGGGTTTAATTTACTTATTATTAAATATGTTCATAATAACTATGCTCAAGTTACAAGCTGATTATCAGTTTCTAAAAGAGATGTTGATCATGTCGATTGATTTTGTCTGACTTGACTAAATGAATAGATATGAAAAACTAAGTATAAACGAGGCTTGCTTGAAATGGCTCTCAATGATACCATTATCATCGTAATCTTAAAAATTGAAAATCCATTCCTCAAGATATCGTTTGATTTGAGGCATAGTCCAAGCGTTAAATGTCATTCAGCGCTAAAATAAAATGTTATAATATTATATAATGTATTAACAAATGATTTAATCATCAAGGTAAGGCAATCTATACAGACAGATTTAATCAAACATTGAGAGATAGAAAATACCTATATGTTATTTATATTATACATTATATTAATCTGTTTATAAAATACAAAAGGAATCAGTGTACCATAATTTCAAGTGAAATACCATTATCTGTTTATAAAATACAAAAGGAATCAGTGTACCATAATTTCAAGTGAAATACCAAAATCTGGGTTTGCCGGCATGGCAACCCGGAGTATGATTCTCTCTCTCTCTCTCTCTCTCTCTCTCTCTCTCTCTCTCTCTCTCTCTCTCTCTCTCTCTCTCTCTATAAGGGCCTAACATTATACAAATGCATATATATGTATTTATTAGGTGTATATATATACACAGTATATATATAAAGGTATATAATAGGTATATGTATATATAATGGATTTTGAGCCAAGCAAAAAATCTATTTTTGGGTGAGATAGCCATGACGTCCTGATAGAAGGTTCCTTCAGTAGCTTCCTTGGGTATATTTAACTACAGTGGATATTCCCAGAGAATTAAACTAAAGGTTATCACAGAATTCTAACTTCTGGTGCGAGTACCCTAAAGGTTTCCCTCTAGGATATCGTATATCAACAGGGGACCCATGTATTAACACGCCACATAGCTATCTGCACCCCATATAGAGTTAACACTTCGATATGGAAAGGTGGCTGAGTAACTGAGGAGCCGTTCCAAAGTTACTCTCATCCGTGGCTACTTTTGGTACTCGAGACGTAAACAAACGGGCGCCATTGCTAAATGACGTAGTGTCCATCCTAATCCTTTCGCCTGTAGCTTCTACGCTAAGTCGGATCGTTCCCAAGTGATTTCTTTATCTGCTTATATCGCCGTAATGTCGCAGCCTTCAGCCTCGCCTTCTTCTGGAAAGTTGAGTACCAGGTCCGAGTATTGTTTAAATAAGCTCTGGCCGTAAAGTAACTTCTACTTTTCGTAAAATATTGTGTTTTGTGGCAGAGCTGTGCTGATACCGGATGCGCCATTTTACGGCGCCTCTGTTCATGTTGCATGCTTTATTTAGTTAGCCAGAACAGCCTTCTCCAGTCCTTTAACTAATTAATATTATTAGTTATTTAGTTTTCATAGCTAGGGAATCATTATATCGTGTTTTAGCACTCATCAGACTCAGTCGCTGTTCGACCCCATACTAGATCGCTAGCTTAGCCCCTAGGCTGGACAGCCTAGTGCTTGTTTTCATGCATGACATTTATTAGTGTTCCTAAGTTAAGTTATGAAGATTGTGGCATTATTAAACATACTATTTACTGTGATGTAAGTGTTTTCGCCTTCGGGGACCATATAAGGGACCGAGTTGATTATGTATCAACCCCCTCCTAACCTAATGTAGGAATCCTTGTATGCTCCCTATTCCCCCTGCCTGCGGGTAATTCCCTCTGGGTAAACTTGCTTTCCCTTCTATATAGGGGGATCTCGTCTACAACCAGAGTATTTATTGCTTCTCTGCCTACCCTAAGGGAATGATCCCCCCTTAGGGTCGCGTCTGAGACATTAGGGAGAGCTCTCCCCTTCCCCAGTTGCACTTGGTTGGGTTACTCCTTCCTCCCTGCAACTAGCGATGTGTCTTTCAGGCTTTCCTAGCCTAGGAGTTAGTCTTCCTACTCTAGGTTAAGCTCTGGGGGGTAGACTCTGTCTTATCATAGTTTGGGACAGTACATTAGTACTGTAGTTGATCTGGGCTACCTATCCTAGATTAGGGAGCCACTAGGGCTGCTGTCCCTTTGAAGGTTCTCAGTTTGGAGAGGACTTTCAGCAGAAGGTTGGGGGGAGGGAACAGGTATATCCTGGACCATCTTTTCCAATCCAGTGACATGGCATCCACTGCTTCTGCCTTGGGGTCCTCGTATGGGGCCACATATCGAGGAAGTTAATTGTTGTCGCTCGTTGCGAAGAGATCGATCTGAAGTTCCGGGACTTGGCGAGAGATGAAGGAGAATGATCTTGCGTCTAGAGACCATTCCGACTCTATTGGGCTTGTCCGTGATAGAGCGTCCGCCGTCACGTTGCGGAATCCTTGTAGGTGAACTGCAGACAGGTGCCTTTTTTTTTTTTCTGCCAGACGAAAGATTGGAAGAAATACCTGATTTATCTGGGGCGATCTCGAGCCCTGACGATTGAGACATCTGACTACCACCGAGTTGTCCAGAGTCAGACGGATGTGGATCGAGGGAGGCGGGGAGAGTTTCTTCAGGGTGAGAAGAACCGCCATGGCCTCAAGGATGTTGATGTGAAATGTCTTGAATAGGGGAGACTATGTTCCCTGAACCTATCGTTAGTGGGAGTGACCTCCCCAACCCTCCAGTGAAGCGTCCGTGTGGATGTTGATCGATGGAGGCGGGTGTTGAAGAGGAATGGACCTTTTCAGGGCCTTTGCTTCCGACCACGGCTTTAATAGTAAGCGAAGTCTGTTTGGAAGCCGTCTCTTGAGGTCTCTTCGAGCGATGGATGCGGAACGTCTCCAGACTCCCGCGGCATCCTTTAGCTGTGCGCGAAGCACTGGGTTTGTAACAGAGGCGAACTGTAGAGAGCCCAGAACTTGTTCCTGCTGTCGTCTTGAGATCCATTTGGATTTCAGCAGTCTTCTGACAGACCCTGCTATTTCCTTCCTTTTCTTCTGCGGGATGGAAAGGCAGTGTGACTGAAGATCCCAATGGATTCCCAACCATTGGAACTTCTGAGCTGGAGAGAGGCGAGATTTCTCGGCGTTTATCTTGAATCCCAGATGTTCTAGGAACTGGGTGACTTTGTTGCAGCCTCTTACACAATCTTCGGGCAATGTCGCCCAGACCAGCCAGTCGTCTAGGTAAGCCATCACTTGGACGCCGCGAAGGCGGAGCTGTTGGACGATGGCGTCTGCCAGCTTGTTGAAGATCCGTGGATCCACGTTGAGCCCAAAGGGCATGGCCCTGAAGGGGTAACTTTTCCTTTGGAGTCGAAATCCTAGGTAGGAGGAAGCGTGATGATTCATTGGAACGTCCCAGTAGGCATCCGCCAGGTCTATGGAGACCGTGTAGGCCCCTTGAGGCAGAAGGGTCCTTATTTGTTGGAGAGTCAGCATCTTGAACTTGTTGAGAGGGGATAAGTCTAGAATGACTCTGAGTTTGTCGGAGTCCTTCTTAGGAACGCAAAATAGTCTCCCTTGGAACCTGGTTGACTTTACCCTCCTGATCACCTTCTTGTTCAAGAGATCTAGGACGTATTCTTCCAGGAGGGGGGTTGACTGTTGGAAGAATTGCCGGAAGGCTGGGGGTGGCTGCGTCCAGCTCCAGCCTAGTCCCTTCTTGACGATGCTGTGTGCCCAGCGATCGAAGGTCCAACGATCCTGGAATTGGCGGAGTCTTCCTCCCACCGGAAGCACTTCATTGCTTCTGGTGTCCCGAGGGTTTGCCACCTCGGCCGCTAGCTCCCCTTCCTCCTCTGCCTCTGGAGGGGCGGCGAGACGAATTTCTGCCGGAACCTCTGCTTGAGCCCCCACCTCTGGGACGAAAGGTAGTAGCATGTTTCTCAAATGCAGGGGTAAAGACCGGTGACTGCGACACCACCGGCTGGGGGACCAACTGAAAGGTCTGCTGTGGCTGTGCTGCCACTTGGGGAGTTGCGGAACCTGGAAACTGCCGTCTCTGTTGACGTTGCTGGGGTTTCGGTTTCTGGGACTTCCTCTTAGGTTGAGGGCCATCGTCCTGAGAGGATTTCCTTTTTCTCGACATGCCCCACTTGTGGAGAAGGTTCCTGTTCTCCGTGGCGGCCTTGTCAGCAATCTCTTTCACCAGGGAGGAGGGAAAGAGATATTTACCCCAGATATTGGAGGAAATCAGCCTCCGGGGTTCGTGTTTTACTGTCGCGCTGGCAAACACGAATTCACGACAGGCTCTGCGAGCCTTAGTGGAGCTGTACAGGTCCTTAGTCACCGTTGCCAAATGTGTTTTGGCTAGGACCATGTAGAAGTCCGGGACTCTAGTGTCCCCGGCCATGAGTTCCAGCTGTACCTGGAGGGACAGCGATGCGGCAAGTCTTTCCTTCGTATCCTGTTCCCTACGAAGGAGGTGATCATTTAGCCTTGGGAGGTCCTCATTGAACTGACGACCAGCTACGTCAGGCTCTAACTTTCCCACCGTGAAGGTTGACTGGACGTCTTTCCAGTGCCTATCATAAGGGAGAAGGGTCTGCACTCCTCCAGTACAGGGCAAGGTTTCCCTTCCTCCACTGCTTTCAAGAACGCTGTGAAGGCCTTTTCTATAAAGGGGAAGGTCGCAGCATTCGGCGCAACGAAGGTTGGGTGCTTCTTACTGAGCGCCGGCATCTTGGAGTTGGTGAAACCCCTACTCTTCACCGCACTGGCTAGCATAGCCTGGGCCATCGCGAGATCGAACACGATTACTTCCTTCGGTTCGGTCTCTTCCTTTGAGGCTGGTTCGGGCCTGAGCCGGACGTAACAGTCCGGATAAGCCTCGAAGTTCGGGAAGAATTCCACTTCTTCCAACAAGATCGAGCCGACCTTCTCACTGATGAAGATCTTACCAGTTGTGATCGGCATATGCTCGGCATATCTCCATGGGTTAGTATCCGAGCAAGAGGGGAGGTCCTTAACCGAAATCCGTTTCGGTTGTTTAAAACTCACTAGGGTAGACTGGAATTGCTCATGGGTCTCACGAAGTTTTCTTTTCATGAGGGCTTCAAGCATCTTGAAAACCTCGTGAGTGCCTGATGGAAGAGGGTCCGGGGTGGCGGAAGTCGAAGGAACAGGTTCCTCGGACGGTGCAGGAGTCGATGCGGGAGTAGGAGTGGGAGCGACCTCAGACTCCGAATCAGGGTATTCCACCTGATCTTCCTCATAGTCGAGCTCTTCGCCCATGAGGTTCTTCTCCGTCTCTTCCGACTTACGTTCCACGTTATCGGAATCCAAGTGGCACTCATGCATGGACTGGGCCATGACGATATCAGGTTCCACCACGAGCTGGACGGTGGGGATCTGATCACTGGGGACCACGGAGTCTTTAGATGCCTTTGGAAACAGCAAGGCCCTCAAATCTTCGCTGGCGAGATACGGTCCGGTGGCATTCTTCTGGAAGCCACGCACCCACTTGAGTAGCTTCTCTCGAGCGTTGTCCCTTGCCTCCTCTGAAGGAGGATCGTCGAACGCCTCGACCAAACGACTCTTGCAGACTGTACAGTGCTGCGGGTCCCAGTATTTCAGGTCGCCTCTCTTGGCGGCGCAGGGGGCGTGGGTCCGGCACGCCTTGTGCCCGTAGAAGTCCGGGCGCTTCACTCCAGAAAAGTTGCTTTCGCACTTCATATACTCCTCCTGTAAAAGAAAGAGATCATGAGTACATGGAAGGCATAAGAATGACTTACATTACTCTAAAATTAAGATAACTTAATCTAAGTTTTTAAGCATTAAAACAATTCATAAGGTATTATAATGCCTGAGAGTAGAGAGCGGGAAAGGAAGTAGATAGACACATACTTGTGAATCCCGCCCAGTCGGTTACCATAACCTTATCATTAGGCAATTTCTTTTGTGGCGGAAGGCCACAAAACGGAAATCCATATGGATAAGCCGTGGTGGGTAGAAGCTAAGCCTCTAGCAGAGATTGCCTGCGAGGTGTAGCAGGGACTGAGACCACTCAGATCCCTGGTTAGAAGGGGAGTAGGGAACACCCCTTATTAGATATAGGTTCCGGCAATCGGCTGCGCAAAGACACACAGAGTATGCTGAAATATTGTAATGTGCAATCAGACAGCACAGCCACAATTTCAAGGGTAAGACAATACCTATATGTGGAAGTGGCTAAGCCATCTGGCTGCAGTATGTTGGCTATCGGCATATTGTCGGCAGGTATGAGAAGGGGTGCATGTCCCTTAACGTCTCCAGGGGGCTCCGGCAGACCGACGGCACGCCGGAGGCCGATCCTGCAGGGTGGAAGGTATCAAGACAGACACATTGAGTATCTAAAATGTAATACCATCTGAGCTTGGATCAATTCTTAAGACAGATAAGCATATGGTTGTATACCTAGACCGCCGGCAATCAATGCCGGCACCCAGGTGGCTGGCACGAAGGGTCAGCCAGCTGTTACTAGGTAAAAAGAGGGGTGGGACGTCGGCTGTATGCCGACGGAAGGCGGCAGCCTCCGGCACACAGAAGGCTGACGTCTTAGAGGAGGGAGGGCATCTTCTGAAAGAATGTCACCAGAGGTAAGGCGGTATCGCCGGCGGTGGAGGCGGCAAGGGACCAGCACCAGGATAGACGGAGAGAAAGGTAAGGAGGGATGGGAGGAGTAAGATCTCATACCCCTCCGGCATCCCTCCGGAGAGAGTGCACTCATGATAGGAGTAGATACTCATAGCATCCGGCGGCAGGGGGCCGGCAGTCGGCCGGGTGCCTGGGATAACCCAAGGGAGGGTTAGAGGGCACTCAAGAGGGGGAAACCCCCGCCGGCCGGACCGCTGCCGGCGACTACCCCCATAGAACGCTATGAAGGGTATGTGTACCAGAGCGGCCAGCTCAGCAGGAGAACAAGTTAGCCCTACCACTCCACCCAAGGGAGGAGTTGTAGGACTAAGGACAGATGTGTATAGGCAAGCCTACACCAGGGTATGTGTACCAGAGCGGCCAGCTCAGCAGGAGAACAAGTTAGCCCTACCACTCCACCCAAGGGAGGAGTTGTAGGACTAAGGACAGATGTGTATAGGCAAGCCTACACCAAAGGGATAGGTGGGGAGGGAGAAGATGAGGGGTCTTTCATAGGGGAGGCTCTGTACAAGAACGGCCACCAAGGAGAGGGAGAACGCTCCCTAACCTAGGTTAGGTAACCAGAATGAGATTGGTACAGGAGTACCGTCTCAAACTATAAAAGTACAGAATCAACCCCCAGAGCTTAACCTAGAGAAGGAGGGTTAATTTCTAGGCTAGGTAGGCTGAAAGACACATCGCAAGTTGCAGGGAGGGAGGAGTAACCCAACCAGGTGCAACTGAGGAAGGGCAGAGCCGTTCCTTATTTCTCGGTCACAACCCTAAGGGGGGATCATTCCCTTAGGGTAGACAGAGAAGCGATAAATACTCTGTTTGTAGACAAGATTCCCCTATATAGAAGGGAAAGCATGGCCACACAGAGGGAAAGATACGCAATCAACCCAGTCCCCTATATGGGCCCCGAAGGCGAAAACACTTACATCACAGTTAACAGTATGTTTAATAATGCCACAATCTTCATAACTTAACCTAGGATCACTGGTATATATCATGCATGAACACAAGCACTAGGCTATCTAGCGTAGGGGCTAAGCTAGCGATCTAGTATGGAGTCAAACGACGACCGAGTAGATTAGCTCTAAAACAAGATATAAGTAATTCCTAGCTATGAAGACTAAATAACTAAAGTAAATGTCTAGGAGAAGGCCGCACCCGTTTTTCAAGTATTAACGACGAAAAACGGCAAAAAACAACCAGATTATTGTTGCTCAGTGCATAGAAACATGAGGAAATGAATAAAAAAGAAACTAAGACTTAACTCTTACACACAAAATGTAAGCATAAACCTACTACTACAATTATGGGGGACCCCAGTGGGAAGCGGGGTTTTTGGGTGGAGGGAGGAGGAGAAAAGTGATTTTTCGGGGCACTACCGAACCTAATACAACCAACTAACCTACCCTGGGGGGCCTGTACCCCTACCTAGGCCTACCGGGGGGGCTTGGCCCCCCCTGCGACCCCCCCTTAAGGCCACAGTGATTTTCAGGGCACCACCGAACCTAATACACCCACCTAACCTAGCCTAAGGGCCCTGTACCCCTACCGGGGGGGGGGGGGGGGGGCTCCGCCCCCCTGTGACCCCATCTTAAGGACACTACCTAACACATCTATCAAACCAAATCCAAAGTGATGGTACTGCTGTATACATCGTTATACTATCACCATTATAATATACTCCATAAATTAATGAAGCTTACCTTAACCTGTTGGTTGATAAAGATCTGCTGCTGCTTTGAGGAAAACGTGAAGCCGTTGCGAAGGTTCCCTGACATGCAGGATAATTTTTATTTTGTAAAATTAAATTGTGTCTCTGGCACAAATCCACTAGTTTTTCAATATTCCCCGAATAAGTTACAACAAATTCATTGTAAGTTAGGAAACAGTCAGGACAAGAAGATGGAATTTCAACTTCTTGTGCAACATGAGATGACCTGCTTGCTATGGCCTCCATGTCTAAGAACGAAATGAAATGCCTGGGTAAGATAATGTATTGTCGCGCTGTGATTGGCCAAACATGTATGACGTCATAGTGGATAGGCGCTGTGATTGGCCAAACGTATAAGACTTCATAGTAGAATAGTTTGTCTGCGGATTATAGTGGTTACAGGGCTCATTTGAGCAAAAACAAGACACAGTCAACAATAACAACAGACTTAGAAAAAATCTGGGAGGAAGGCAAGAGTAGCGTGAGTTTGATTGTCGATATATCGACTATTATTGATTTTCACTAAATTATCTCACTTGTATACCACTATTTACATACATTCCTACACATTCTAGTAAAAATAAATTGAATATCACTATCTTCATGCGGCCCTCTCCTAGACGTTAACCAATAACTAATAATATAAATTAGTTAAGAGACCGGATAAGGCTGTTCTGGCTAGCTAAATAAGGCATACAATAGAACAGCGACGCCATAAAATGGTGCGTCCGGGATCGGCACAGCTCCGCCACAAAACACAATATTTTACGAAAAGTAGAAGTTACTTTACGGCTAGAGCTTATTTAAACAATACTGGGACCTGGTACTCAACTTTCCAGAAGAAGGCAAGGCTGAAGGTAACGACATAACGGCGATGTAAGTCGATGAAAATCGCACAAAGGGAAATCCGACCAAAGCAAGGGGCTACAGGCTGAAGGATGGGGACGGACGTGACGTCATTTAGCAATGGCGCCCGTTTGTTTACGTTTCGAGTACCAAAAGCAGCCACGGACGAGTGTAACTGTGGAACGGCGCCCCAGTTATTCTCCACCTTTCCATATCGAAGTGTTAACTCTATATGGGGTGCAGATAGCTATGTGGCGTGTTAATACATACGTCCCCTGTTGATATACGATATCCTAGAGGGAAACCTTTAGGGTACTCGCACCAGAAGTTAGAATTCTGTGATAACCTTTAGTTTAATTCTCTGGGAATATCCCTGTAGTTAGATTTACCCAAGGTAGCTACTGAAGGAACCTTCCATCAGGACGTCATGGCTTGAGCCCAAATATATATATATATATATATATATATATATATATATATATATATATAGAGAGAGAGAGAGAGAGAGAGAGAGAGAGAGAGAGAGAGAGAGAGAGAGAGAGAGAGAGACATATATATATAGGCCTATGTATAGACTTATATATATGCCCTCAACGTACTATCAACATATGATTTGAAGTCCTCCTTTGCTGATGCAATGGCCTTGTCTCGAGAGCACAAGCTATTTATCCAAATTTTTCTGCTTTTTTTTTTCCTTTTACAGGGCAAACCCATCACTTTGGAAAATAAAAAAAAAAAAGTAAGGATTACACTGACAGATATGAAAATGCTGATAAGGATAGCAAACTAATCATTCATTTACATTGAAATACGTTTCCTTAAATCAGAACATAAGCAGGATACGGACAGGATTAGAGTAAAATGCCTGCGAAAGTATTCCTACCCTTTTCAAAATGTTTTGTTTTCTTGTAAGGATGATGATAAAAAAAGATGTATCTGGCAACTTTTATTCTGGGCAGAGAATTAACTCTGCCATTATCAAGCAAAATCTATAGAAAAGATGCATTGCATCAATCATGATAGTCAATGAGAATATAATCGTGTTTTTATTTTGTTATACAATATCATTTGTTGTTTAGTAATGTAGTAGTAAAGACTTGTTATCTCTCTGAGCACTTATTATTACGCAATTATCTCACGAGAAAAATGACAGTTTTGTCATTTTTTACATTTTTCAAAATTTATTTTGTTTTAATAATTAATTATCTAAAAAACATAAGGTAAGAAATTTTTGTAACACAATAAACCAGTAAAATATTACATAAATAGTTGTAGAAAGAAGATTCAAAATTTTCAAAAGAGTCAGGTTAAGTTACCAGCGCATGCATCGAATTCACCAACCTTCACTCTTTAAATGATTTACGACACCATTTTTAAATCAGCCCTGGTAAAGGGGTTTAATTTACGTATTATTAAAAATGTTCATGATAACCATGCACAAGTTACAAGCTGATTATCGGTATCTAAAAGAGATGTCGATCATGTCGATTGATTTTGTCTGACTTGATTAAATGAATAGATATGAAAAACTAAGTATAAATGAGGTTTGCTTGAAATGGCTCTCAATGATACCATTGTTATCGTAATCTTATAAGTTGAAAATCCATTCCTCAAGATATCATGTGATTTAAGGCATAGTCCAAGCGTTAAATGTCATTCAGCGCTAAAATGAAATGTTATATTATATAATGTATTAACAAATGATTTAAGCAAACATTGAGAGATAGAAAATACCTATATGTTATTTATATTATACCTTATATTAATCTGTTTATAAAATACAAAAGGAATCAGTCTATCATAATTTCAAGTGAAATACCATAATCTGGGTTTGCCGGCATGGCAACCCTGAGTATGATTCTCTCTCTCTCATATATATATATATACATATATATATATATATATATATATATATATATATATATATATATATATATATATATATGTGTGTGTGTGTGTGTGTGTGTGTGTGTATGTGTGTGTGTGTGTGTCTATAAGGGGCCTGCTTCTTCTTCTTGGGGTATTAAAGCCAACACTTGTTGTTGGCACGGGCCTTTCCCTTGGTTGGCCCGTAGTAAGGGCCTAACATTATACAAATGCATATATATGTATTTATTAGGTGTATATATATATATATATACATAGTATATATATATATAAAGGTATATAATAGGTATATATATATATATATATATATATATATATATATATATATATATATATATATATATGTTAGACCTACATACTCTGAGTGTGTGTATATAGGGGTTTCACATTATATATGCATATATATATATATATATATATATATATATATATATATATATATATATATATATATGTTAGACCTACATATGTGTGTATGTATGGACCTAACATTTATATATTGTAACGGAGGAGGGAGAAGGTTGTGAAGTCAAAGGCAGATTGGAAACGACTGAGTTATATATTAAGGAACACTCTTCTTTATATACAAAACCTCAAGGCAACAGGACATGACATGTTCGAGAGACAGACAATGTTCAGAGCAAAACAGCAGACATGAATTTTCATGTTCGTTTGAGTGCGAGGGAAGAGCGAAGATACAAGCATATTATATACAAAAGGAATTATGTACAATTGTGTGACACACGGTTGGTACATGGCTCCCCCTCTAAAAATGACATACTGAACATGTTAAATAGGTGCCCTGAATCTGGAGAGGTAGTAGTAGAAACTGCGCCGATTAGCAGCAGTGAGTGTCTGTAGAAGTCGATGGTTGGGGTGCGAGCGAGTGGTGGATGATGGGTGGCTGTGTTGCCGCTCCGGCTCGTCACAAGGTAGGTGAGTGTTTCCTACGGCATTCATAGGCGAGTGTGTCCTACGGCATTCATAGGCGGGTGTGTCCTACGACATTCATAGGCGTGTGTCCTACGGCATTCATAGGCGTGTCCTATGACATTCATAGGCCTACGGCGTTCATAGGCGTGTATGTCCTACGGCATTCATAGGCGTGTATGTCCTACAGCATTCACGTCAGCTTCGGTTGAAGTTGAATAGGTGTCCTCTTCGTCACGAGTGGAGGCGTTGATGGAGGTTTTGAAGGTCATGAAGTGGCTGTCCATAAGGGCACGAAGTAGGTCCACCTCATGAGGAGAGCTGTCTGCGGCAGGTTGCAGGCGAGTGATACTGGTCATTTTCCCGAGGGTGAGCGAAGCCCTTTGGTCCCCCAACGGTTGTTGAGAGAGCTGAAAAGGCGTTGCTATACGGGCGGCTGGCGACGGCGAGTACTGCTGCAGAAGGTATGCGTTGACGGCGTCATAGTAACGGTGAGAGGTGTAGGGGGGATGGGGAGGCGGGAGGAGCGAGTCACTCCGGGGTCACCAATGTGACGGCGCCGAGTAAGGGTGTGAACTCAAAGGCAGGATGCAATCAACTGAGTTATATACTAAGGAACACTCTTATTTATATACAAAACCTCAAGGCAACAGGACATGACATATTCGAGAGACAGACAATGTTCAGAGCAAAACAGCAGACATGAATTTTCATGTTCGTTTGAGTGCGAGGGAAGAGCGAAGATACAAGCATATTATATACAAAAGGAATTATGTACATTTGTGTGACACACGGTTGGTACAATATATATATATATATATATATATATATATATATATATATATATATATATATATATATATATATATATATATATGTTAGACCTACATATGGTTGTATATGTATGGACCTAACAGTATATATATATATATATATATATATATATATATATATATATATATATATATATATATATATATATATATATATGTGTGTGTGTGTGTGTGCACAAGAGATGGGGATTTATCCCTAGTTGTAGGGATTTTGGTTAGTGATGGGGATTTAAAGTCTATTTAAACCTTAATCTGGAAATAATTTGTCCGTAATTCTCGAGTATTTTAATTAACGCTAAAACGAAAAACTTTAATTTAAAAAAAAAAATGGAATGATATCTTTTTGTAATCCTCCAAATGTGCATTTTTATTATCATATAATTGCGAACAGAAGATACAATTTCCTTACCATGGCTTAACTCGGTGGGAGTAGAAAGAAAAAGCATTACTTCATTCCAAACGATATATAAAAGACAATCATTGCTTTAACTTTCCAGTTGATAAGGCATTGATTAGTGAAATGAATTCCAGACTTTATGTTGATAGGGAGGAAGACACTGAATCATACCCATCACTATTTTTCATTTGCAAACTGTGCTATTGCAACTGATGAAAGCAAAATGCCAGTCTTTATTGTGTACCATAAAAAATTGTTGATTTGTTTTTTTTTCTAATCAAATGAATATTTTTTTCCCTGATTAAAACGTCATTTCTTCATTTTATAATATTGTAAATATTGAATGTATTGTAAGGACACCGCTCCCTTCGTCGTCCAGAAAATCGACAAACTATTTATTTATTTGAATTCTCCTTTCGCCACACCGTGGTTTCCCATGTATATATATTCCGCTCTATCAGAGCTACATTTTGACATGTGTATCATTTCATTACATGTTTCTGTTAACTCATAATTCGTATATTTGTAAGTGTAAGAAAACACATATATTTTGGCGGGCTCTTCAATCTGATTTGGCGCCATCGCCATCCTACCTTTCCGTCCGCACCTTGTAATATAGGCCTACTCCCGTGCACATTGGAATAAAGTATCAGTTGATCTTGGTGACGCTTGTCTCACTGTCCTTACAACTGGTGACCCCGGAGTTGAAAGTAGCATCAGCGGTTTTGGCCGTGCCATTAACGGACTTATTACGGCCGTGCTACTTTCTCTATACTCCGCTACCTTAGGCACGAGCCTGCCTTTGGTTCTCCCACACTTCGGTGAACGTAAGGCAGTAGGATGAGCTTAACCCACATATCAACTTTTCACCTCTTCGCCGACTCGTCGTCTGGCCACGATGCAGGAAGCAACACGCACATCGCACCCAACGGCCTCGCCTCCACGCCCAAAGTCAAACTGCCACCCTTTTCTCAACACAACACCGCTTCCTGGTTCCTGAGAGCAGACGTACTCTTCCGCGTCGCTAGACTCAGCGACTCCTGCGCCAAGGCTGACATCGTTCTCACCTCCATACCTGAAGAGGTATTCGACAAGATTTCCCCATGGCTCGACGCCCAGGCCGGCCAAGTTTCATACGACGACCTGAGAACGAAACTCATCGGTATCTACTCCCTCTCCGTCTAAGCAAGGGCACAGAAAGTACTGGACCTCGCCGGCAAGCCCATGGGTGACACCTCTCCTGTCGAGGCGTGGGACGAACTAACCGGCCTGCTTATGCTCCCCGAAACAGACAGCAACGGCCGACGACGTGAGATTAGCTTATCTCGCGAGATCTTTCTTCGACTCCTACCACAGGACGTAAGGGCCCAATTGACAGACGCCGACATGCTCCCGATGAACGAACTCCTGTCGAAGGCTCAGAAGCTCCACGAGGCCTCCAAAGCATCTCGCCTCGGAGCATCATCGTCAACACCGCCTCCGTTCTCCTCCTTCAGCAGCTGCTCTTCCATAGACTCCTCGGCAACGGCCCTCGAGGACGACAAGATCAACATTCTATCAAGAAAGAAACCACCGCAACCGACGCGACCGAACCCTAGGACTAACCAAGCATGGTGCTTCTACCACCAACAGTTCGGCAGTGATGCCAAGAAATGTAGAGCACCATGCAGTTTCATTAGAAGATGACGCCAGAAGCATCCACCTGCCACCATCGCAGCCGCAGTTAACCAAAACAAGAATGGTTTCTTTATCCTCGATACCATTTCCAACCGTAGACTCATGGTGGACACCGGCGCAATGCAGTCAACGTTTCCACCTTCCAAGTCCGACCTAGACTGTGGTCCCAACAAAAACGCTCCCTCACTCATCTCCGCCAACGGATCTCCCATACGGTGCTATGGGATCAAGACCCTCAAGATATCTATCATGGGCCGTTCGTATTCTTGGCCCTTCGCTATCGCCGACGTCAATCGCCCCCTCCTCGGTGCGGATTTCCTCGCCCACCATGGACTCCTCGTCGATGTCGCTAACAGACGTCTCATCGACACGGGAACCTGCCAGTCCCGCGCCCTAGAACACGGCCCTGCAACAATGTCCGTATCTGCCGTAACGACGCACCCCTACACCGACCTCCTACGAGAATTTCCCGAGGTTTTCAAGCCCAAGCTCCGACACTCGCCAGATTCCCCGTCCAAGCATGGAATCTACCACCACATCGCAACGACAGGACCTCCCACTCAGGCCAAATTCTGCCGCCTCCCGCCCCAGAAACTGAAGGATGCCAAACGCGCCTTCGAGGACATGGAACGCATGGGTATCTGTAAGAAGGCATCGAGCCCCTGGGCATCACCCCTGCACATGGTAAAAAAGCCGGACGGGTCCTGGAGACCTTGCGGCGACTACAGGCGCCTCAACCTCATCACAACGCCCGATCATTACCCGCTGCCCAACATGCAGGACCTAACGAACGCGTTGCACGGCGCGAAGTATTTTACCAAGATGGACCTCCTCAAGTCTTATTTCCAGGTCCCCGTATTCCCGGAAGACATCCCGAAAACTGCCATTGTAACGCCGTTTGGATCCTACACCTTCGCATACTCAACCTTCGGTCTACGCAACGCCGGGGCGACCTTCCAACGACTAATGGATAGCATTCTGGGTGACCTACCTTTCTGCGTCTGCTACGTCGACGACATCCTGATATTCTCGAAAACCAAGGAGGAACACCGGGGGCACGTCCGCACCGTCCTCAAACGCCTACAGGAGAACGGCCTGGTCGTACGCTTCGACAAATACACGTTCGGTGCGGAGGGAGTGGATTTCCTTGGTCACCGCGTATCCTCGTGCGGGGTAAAACCCATGACAACCAAGGTCGATGCCATCAGGAAGTTCCCGATACCTACGACCATCCGCCAACTTCAGGAGTTCCTGGGGATGGTCAATTACTACAGGCGCTTCATCCCCAACATCGCACAAACCCTGTCACCCCTCAACGACGTCCTGAAAGGAAAAGCAAAAAACTCGAGTGGGGTTTGCCCCAGCAACAGGCATTCGCTCGGACGAAGGATGCCCTTGCGAATGCCACCACCCTGGCTCATTTCGACGACAACGCGCCCCTGCGACTAACGACCGACGCCAGCAACGTCGCCTGTGGGGCTGTGCTGGAGCAACTCGTCGATGGTTCTCCTCGACCGCTGGCATTCTTCAGCAAGAAATTGAAACCCGCCGAAACAAGATACAGCACATTCGATAGGGAACTCCTCGCCATCTACCTCGCCGTCCTCCACTTCAGGCACATCTTGGAGGGTACCCCCTTCACAATCGCGACGGACCATCAACCCCTCGTACACGCTTTCACGAAATCGACGGACGCATGGTCCTCCCGACAACAACGTCATCTCGCATTAATCACCGAATTCGGGTGCACCATATGTTACGTCCCAGGAAAGAAAAACCCGGTCGCGGACGCCCTTTCAAGGATTGAAATTGACTCAATCCACCTAGGAATCGACTACGCCAATCTCGCAACCGAACAATGCACCGACCGAGAAGCACAGGATCACCTGACGGGGCCATCCGCGCTCAAGATAAGCGCAATTCCCCTCGGACCAGCAGGAGTAATTATTCTTTGCGACACCAGCACAGGCTGCCCACGTCCCTGGATACCAGCCTCCTGCAGAAGGGAAATATTCGATATCATCCATGGACTTTCACACCCCTCAGGACGCACCACCGCTCGCCTTCTGTCTGAAAAGTTCGTCTGGCCAGGGATAAAAAAGGACGCCCGGGAATGGGCGAAGTCATGCATCAACTGCCAGTCAAGCAATGTCAGCCGTCACACCGAATCGGGGGTAGGCGATTTTCCCCAGCCAAAAAGACGTTTCGGTCATATACACATCGACGTCGTGGGACCATTGCCCCCTTCTGGATCTGCTCGCTACCTGCTTACGATCATCGATCGCTCCACGAGGTGGTTGGAGGCATCGCTGATGACCGAAGCTACGACTCAAGCGTGCGCCGAAGCCCTTCTGTCAAGCTGGGTGAGCAGGTTTGGCGTTCCTGACGACATCTCGACAGACAGAGGCCCCGCTTTTCTCTCAGAAATATGGCTTGCTTTGGCGAACCTAATGGGGACAACGCTCCACAGCACCATGGCATACAACCCCGTAGCAAACGGCATGGTCGAAAGAACTCACCGCGCCCTCAAGGCATCCCTGATGGCGAGCTGCACCGACGGGGACTGGAAATCACGACTTCCTAGAGTACTCCTCGGCCTCCGCACCGCCCTTCGCGCAGACGGTGAACCTTCGCCCGCCGAAAAGGTTTACGGGGAGGCGCTCGCAGTTCCTGGCGAATTCTTTCCCTCATCAACCGACGACATGCAGCTGGATCACCTAAGGGACATCGCCAGGAAGTTCAGGCCGTGTCTCAAAACTTACCAGGACAGAACCAAGCACTTCAAGCCAAAAAGCCTGGATGACTGCGGGTACGTTTTCGTCCGTGTCGACGCTCATCGACAACCGCTGACTAGACCTTATCGAGGCCCCTACCGGGTAATAAAAAAGACAACGAAAGCTTTCCTTCTCGACGTCCATGGCCAAGAGGACTGGGTCTCAATAGACCGCGTGAAACCAGCGTTTCTCGAAGGAAGCGACACCGTTTCCGCCGGACCTGGCAGACCCAGAGTTCCACCTCAAAACAAGGCGCCCAACGAAAGAAAAATCATCAAACGACGACAAGAGGAAGAGATCCTTACGTTCAAAAACAAGAGGAACCCTCCGACGCCCGAAAAGATACGAAGATTGATCATCAGCCCTCTACGCCGCCCGATGTCTTGGGGGGGGGGAGTACTTGTAAGGACACCGCTCCCTTCGTCGTCCAGAAAATCGACAAACTATTTATTTATTTGAATTCTCCTTTCGCCACACCGTGGTTTCCCATATATATATATTCCGCTCTATCAGAGCTACATTTTGACATGTGTATCATTTCATTACATGTTTCTGTTAACTCATAATTCGTATATTTGTAAGTGTAAGAAAACACATATATTTTGGCGGGCTCTTCAATCTGATTTGGCGCCAGAGCCATCCTACCTTTCCGTCCGCACCTTGTAATATACTCCCGTGCACATTGGAATAAAGTATCAGTTGATCTTGGTGACGCTTGTCTCACTGTCCTTACAGTATTAAATCATTAATTTTTATTAATATTTCCTAGAATGACTTTATTGTCTGTTATATATGTATATATATATATATATATATATATATATATATATATATATATATATATATATATATATATATATATATATATATATATATATATATATAGACACAAACTGTAGTATATATATATATATATATATATATATATATATATATATATATATATATATATATATATATATATATATATACACACACAGTATATCACCAGCTGTTAAATCCACTGGAGAACAAAGGCATATATATATATATATATATATATATATATATATATATATATATATATATATATATATATATATATATTATATATAAGCATATATATATATATATATATATATATATATATATATATAAAAGAGAGAGAGAGAGAGAGAGAGAGAGAGAGAGAGAGAGAGAGAGAGAGAGAGACATATACATATAGGCCTATGTATAGACTTATATATATGCCCTCAGTGCAACACCAACCAACGTACTATCAACATATAATTTGAAGTCCTCCTTTGCTGATGCAATGGCCTTCTCTCGAGAGCATAAGCCATTTATCCAAATTTTTCTGCTTTTTTTTTTTCCTTTTACAGGGCAAACCCATCACTTTGGAAAATAAACAAAACAGTAATGATTACACTGACATATATGAAAATGCTGATAAGGATAGCAAACTAATCATTTATTTACATTGAAATACGTTTCCTTAAATCAGAACATAAGCAGGATACGGACAGGATTAGAGTAAAATGCCTGCGAAAGTATTCCTACCCGTTTCAAAATGTTTTGTTTTCTTGTAAGGATGATAATAAAAAAAGATGTATCTGGCAACTTTTATTCTGGGCAGAGAATTAACTCTGCCATTATCAAGCAAAATCTATAGAAAAGTTGCATTGCATCAATCATGATAGTCAATGAGAATATAATAGTGTTTTTATTTTGTTATACAATGTCATTTGTTGTTTAGTAATGTAGTAGTAAAGACTTGCTATCTCTCTGAGCACTTATTATTACGCAATTATCTCACGAGAAAAATGATAGTTTTGTCATTTTTTACATTTTTCTAAATTTATTTTGTGTTAATAATTAATTAATAAAAAATCATAAGGTAAGAAATTTTTTTTATCACACAAAACCAGAAAAATTTTACATAAATAGTTGTAGAAAGAGGATTCAAAATTTTTAAAAGAGTCAGGTTAAGTTACCAGCGATACTTATGAATTCACTAAAATTCATTCTTAAATCGTTCACTACATCATTTTTAAAGAACTGATAAAGGGGTTTAATTTACGTATTATTAAAAATGTTTATGATAACCATGCACAAGTTTCAATTGAAGTTGAGCCTGATTATCAATTTATCAGTTTCTATAAGAGATGTCGATCATGTCAATTGACCGAGTCTGACTTGATTATATGAATAACAAAGAAAAAACTAAGTATAAACGAGGTTTGCTTGAAATGGCCCTCAATGATACCATTGTCATCGTAATCTTATAAGTTGAAAATCCATTCCTCAAGATATCGTTTGATTTAAGGCATAGTCCAAGCGTTAAGTGTCATTCAGCGCTAAAATGAAATGTTATATATAATGTATTAACAAATGATTTAATCAAACATTGAGAGATAGAAAATACCTATATGTTATTTATATTATACCCTATATCAATCTCTTTATAAAATACAAAAGGAATCAGTGTACCATAATTTCAAGTGAAATACCATAATCTGGGTTTGCCGGCATGGCAACCCGGAGTATGATTCTCTCTCTCTCTCTCTCTCTCTCTCTCTCTCTCTCTCTCTCTCTCTCTCTCTCTCTCTCTCTCTCTCTATAAGGGCCTAACATTATACAAATGCATATATATGTATTTATTAGGTGTATATATAAACACAGTATATGTATAAAGGTATATAATAGGTATATGTATATATAACGGATTTTGAGCCAAACAAAAAATCTATTTTTGGGTGAGATAGCCATGACGTCCTGATAGAAGGTTCCTTCAGTAGCTTCCTAGGGTATATTTAACTACAGTGGATATTCCCAGAGAATTAAACTAAAGGTTATCACAGAATTCTAACTTCTGGTGTGAGTACCCTAAAGGTTTCCCTCTAGGATATCGTATATCAACAGGGGACGCATGTATTAACACGCCACATAGCTATGTTCACCCCATATAGAGTTAACACTTCGATATGGAAAGGTGGCTGAGTAACTGAGGAGCCGTTCCAAAGTTACTCTCATCCGTGGCTACTTTTGGTACTCGAGACATAAACAAACGGGCACCATTGCTAAATGACGTCACGTCCGTCCTCATCCTGAGCTCAGCTTCTACCAATCTCCGTGATACAGCAGGTCAGGGAGGGGCCTGAAAGGCTGAACTAGAATAGACGGCAGGGTCCATCAGGACGTCATGGCTATCTCACCCAAATATGGATTTTTCGCTTCGCTCAAAATCCGTTTTTTGGGCTCAAGCCATGACGTCCTGATGGAAGTGTACCAGAGAATTAATGTATCGTGGGTTTTTTTTTTTTCCTTTAATCCAAGTGCCAAGGGCTTCGGACAGTATTATAGAACATGTCCTTACCAGAGATTCTATGATGAACTAGCTTCCTGCCCCCCTGGCAGGGAAGTCCTGGTGGACAATAGGAACATCTCGAAGCAATCATTGAAGAGCTACTCACCCAGTGGAGAGATCACGCTGGACTCGGAGACAAGACAAAGGTTAATATTCGGGTAGGAATATTATCAAGCATAGGTAAGTATATAACATTTACTACTCCCCCTGGAGGAGAGATCATTCTGGTCTCGGAGACAGGACAAAGGTTAATATTCGAATAGGAATATTATCAAGGCACGAGTGAGTATATAACATAATTACTTATATTATTCTTCTTGATCATCAGGAAAAGGGTAAATGGAACTATAACAATCGTATATTTCTTGATAAAGAATAGGAGCGAAGAGAGACGCACATGGGAATAAAATAGACATTTTATTTTTAGGATTGCAGATAATTATTGCAGTAATTACAATAATGAATATAGAATTTATTTACAATAATAAAGAATAATGTACATAGAAATGAAAGACGGTAATCTTGATTCTGAAAAATAGAATTTACTTTTTAGAAACACAATTTCCAGAGGAACGCCAGTCTTTTAAAATTCAAAGAAAAACACATCATGCACTAGGGCATGTGGCACTCATGTAAAGTCTATGACATTTCACCTTGGTAAGAACAGTCTATTAGAAACACTAAGTGTCCATTAAATCTCTATGTATCACAATAGGGTCAACACAGGCACCAGTAGAGTTAGAGTCCCAAGTAACTCACTGTTCTATGCAGATTTAAGCAGCAGGTTTCATAACACTACCTGCAGCTACCACGAAATGCTTCACTTCGTGCACTTGTTTTGCGTAGTGCTTGAAGAAAACGCGCGATGATTTCCAGCCTGTGAAGCTCTTGAGGCTTTCGAAATCCATACTCTGGAAGAAGTTCAGAGAAGAAGCGACTTCTCTAGGATCGTGACCTGCGGGTGTACTGTCAGGATCCACTCTGCGAATGAAGTAGGTGATTTTCGCTCTTAGTTGTTTCAGTGACAGGTCGCTACCCGATGTTTCTCCTTTGAAGAGTTGTCCTCCACCGAAGTCTGAAGTTCTTCGAAGATAGACCTTAAGACTCTCCACTGGGCATAGAGAGACATCTTCCTTCAGGGGGCAGATTCTCAAAGGGCCCCATCTCTTGGTGGGTAGTTCATTCTTAGCGAGAAACGTCGGATCGGGGAAGAGGGTAAGATCTCCTGTCTCGGCGAATAGGATATGACCCTCTTCTCTTGATAATGCCACTATTTCACTGACTCGGGCTCCTGAGGCGAGAGCAAAAAGGAAGATAACTTTTTGAGTCAGGTCTTTTAGAGGGCACGAATCGTTGTCCAGGCTAGAAGCAAAATGGAGCACCTTGTCCAGGGACCAGAAGATAGGTTTTGGTGGGGGTGCTGGGCGTAGTCTAGCGCATGCCTTTGGCAGTTTATTGAAGATATCGCTGGACAGATCAATCTGGAAGGCGTAAAGGAGTAACCTCCTTCGTTTCGGTCTCCTCCTTTGAGGCTGGTTCGGACCTGAGCCGGACGTAACAGCCCGGATAAGCCTCGAAATTCGGGAAGAACTCCACTTCTTCCAGCAAGATAGAGCCAACCCTTTCACTGATGTAGATTTTGCCAGTTGTAATGGGCATATGCTCGGCATATCTCCGTGAGTTAGCTTCCGAGCAAGTGGGGAGGTCCTTAACCGAAATCCTTTTCGGTTGCTTAAGGCTAACGAGAGTCGTCCGGAATTGCTCCTGAGTTTCTCGTAGCTTTCTTTCCATGAGGGCTTCAAGCATCTTGAAGACCTCTTGAGTGGCCAATGGAAGAGGGTCCGGGGTGGCAGAAGTCGAAGGAACAGGTTCCTCGGACGGTGCAGGAGTTGCTGCGGGAGTAGGAGCAGGAGCGACCTCGGTCTCCGAATCAGGGTATTCCACCTGATCTTCCTCGTAGTCGAGTTCCTCGCCCATGAGCTTCTTCTCCGTTTCTTCCGACACTTCCGACATACGTTCCACGTTGTCGGAATCTAGATGGCACTCATGCATGGACTGGGCCATGACAACATCAGGTTCCACCACGATCTGGACGGTGGGGATCTGATCACGGGGGACCACAGAGTCTTTGGATGCCTTTGGGAAAAGCAAGGCCCTCAAGTCTTCGTTGGGAAGATCGGTCCGGTGGCGTTCTTGTGGAAGCCACGCACCCATTTGCGTAGCTTCTCTCTAGCGTTGTCCCTTGCCTCCGCGGAAGGAGGATCGTCGAACGCCTTGACCAAACGACTCTTGCAGACTGTGCAGTTCTGCGGGTCCCAATACTTCAGGTCGCCTTTCTTGGCGGCGCAGGGGGCGTGGGTCCGGCACGCCTTGTGCCCGTAGAAGTCCGGGCGCTTCACCCCGCAGAAGATACTCTCGCACTTCATATACTCCTCCTGTAAAAGAAAGAGATCATGAGTACATGGAAGGCATAAGAATGACTTACATTACTCTAAAATTAAGATATCTTAATCTAAATTTTTAAAAATTAGATTAATTATAAGGCATTTTAATGCTTCAGATTAATGAGCGGGAAAGGAAGTAGATAGACACATACTTGTGAATCCCGCCCAGCCGGTTACTGTAACCTTATCTGTAGGCAATTTCTTTTGTGGCCGAAGGTCACAATGAGGGAATCCATATGGATGAGCCGAGCTAAGCTTATAACAGAAATTGCCCGCAGAGTGTAGCAGGGTCTGAGATCACTCAGATCCCTGGAGAAGAAGGGGTATAGGAGAAACCCCTTATTAAATGTAGGTTCCGGCAATCGACTGCACTGTGCAATGTGCAGTCAAACAGCATAGCCACAATCTTGGATGGTAAGATAATACCTATAGAATTGGCCAAGCCATCTGGCTGCAGTATATTGACTGTCGGCATGTTGCCGGCAGGCATGGAAGGGGTGCATGTCCCTTAACGTCTCAGGAGCGTGCCGGCAGACCGACGGCACACCGGCGGCCGGTCCTGCAGGGTGAAAGGCATCAAGACAGACACACTGAGTATCTAAAGGATAATACCATCGTGGCAACCGCCGGCACAGCGGCGGGTCGTTGGCAGGGGGTGGCGGCTCCGGCAGCCGAAGGCTGACGGCATGGTGAGCCTTGGATCAATTCATAAGATAGAAATGTATATGGTTGTCTACCTAGATTGCCGGCAATCAATGCCGGCATGCGGGTGGCCGACTCCGAAATTCGGCCGGCTGTTACTAGGTAAGATGAGGGGTGGGACGTCGGCTGTATGTCGACGGAAGGCGGCAGCCTCTGGTACACGGAAGGCTGACGTCTTAGAGGGGGGAGGCATCTTATGAAAGAATGTCACCTGAGGTAGTGGCGGCTATTGCCGGCAGTAGAGACAGCAAGGGACTGGCACCAGGATAGAAAGAGAGAAAGGTAAGGAGGGATGGAAGGGGCAAGATCCCATACCCCTCCGACATCCCTCCGGAGAGAGTGCACTCATGATAGGAGTGGATACTCCTAGCATCCGGCGGCAGAGAACCGGCAGTAGGCCGGGTGCCTGGGGTAACCCAAGGGAGGGTTAGAGGGCACTCAAGAGGGGGAATCCCCCGCCGGCAGGACCGCCGCTGGCAACCACCCCCATAGAACGCTATGAAGGGTATGTGTACCAGAGTGGCCAGCTCAGCAGGAGAACAACTAGCCCTACCACTCCACCCAAGGGAGGAGTTGTAGGACTAAGGACAGATGTGTGTAGGCAAGCCTACACCAAAGGGATAGGTGGGGAGGGGGAAGGATAGGTTTTCTAAAGAGGAGACTCTGTATGAGAACGGCCACCAAGGTAAGGGAGAACGCTCCCTAACCTAGCAGGGGGATAGGGAGCATATAGGCGTTCCTACATTAGGTTAGGATGGAATGATACATAATCAACACAGTCCCCTATATGGTCCCCGAAGGCAAAAACACTTACATCACAGTCAATAGTATGTTTAATAATGCCACAATCTTCATAACTTAACCTAGGAACACGGGTATATATCATGCATGAAAACAAGCACTAGGCTGTCCAGCCTAGGGGCTAGGCTAGCGATCTAGTATGGGGTCGAACGGCGACCGAGCTGATGAGCGCTAAAACACGATATAAGTATTTCCTAGCTATGAAGACTAAATAACTAATAATATTAATTAGTTAAATGACCGGAGAGAGCTGTTCTGGATAACTAAATTAAGCATGCAACATGAACAGCGACGCCATAAAATGGCGCGTCCGGTATCGGCACAGCTCTGCCACAAAACACAACATTTTACGAAAAGTAGAAGTTACTTTACGGCCAGAGCTTACTTAAACAATACTGGGACCTGGTACTCAACTTTCCAGAAGAAGGCGAGGCTGAAGGTAGCTACAGGCAAAAGGATGAGGACGGACGTGACGTCATTTAGCAATGGCGCCCGTTTGTTTACGTCTCGAGTATCAAAAGCAGCCACGGAAGAGTGTAACTTTGGAACGGCTCCCCAGTTACTCAACCACCTTTCCATATCGAAGTGTTAACTCTATATGGGGTGCAGATAGCTATGTGGCGTGTTAATACATGCGTCCCCTGTTGATATACAATATCCTAGAGGGAAACCTTTAGGGTACTCGCACCAGAAGTTAGAATTCTGTGATAACCTTTAGTTTAATTCTCTGGGAATATCCACTGTAGTCAAATATACCCAAGGAAGCTACTGAAGGAACCTTCCATGAGGACGTCATGGCTTGAGCCCAAATATATATATATATATATATATATATATATATATATATATATATATATATATATATATATATATATACAGTATATCATCAGCTATTGAATCCACTGGAGAACAAAGGCCTATATATATATATATATATATATATATATATATATATATATATATATATATATATATATATATATATATATATATATATATACATATATATATATATATATATATATATATATATATATATATATATATATATATATATATACATATATATATATATATATATATATATATATATATATATATATACATATATATATATATATATATATATATATATATATATAGAGAGAGAGAGAGAGAGAGAGAGAGAGAGAGAGAGAGAGAGATAGGCCTATGTATAGACTTATATATATGCCCTCAGTGCAACACCAACCAACGTACTATTAACATATAATTTGAAGTCCTCCTTTGCTGATGCAATGGCCTTGTCTCGAGAGCATAAGCCATTTATCCAAATTTTTCTGCTTTTTTTTTTCCTTTTACAGGGCAAACCCATCACTTTGGAAAATAAACAAAAAAGTAATGATTACACTGACAGATATGAAAATGCTGATAAGGATAGCAAACTAATCATTCATTTACATTGAAATACGTTTCCTTAAATCAGAACATAAGCAGGATACGGACAGGATTAGAGTAAAATGCCTGCGAAAGTATTCCTACCCGTTTCAAAATGTTTTGTTTTCTCGTAAGGATGATAATAAAAAAAGATGTATCTGGCAACTTTTATTCTGGGCAGAGAATTAACTCTGCCATTATCAAGCAAAATCTATAGAAAAGTTGCATTGCATCAATCATGATAGTCAATTAGAATATAATCGTGTTTTTATTTTGTTATACAATGTCATTTGTTGTTTAGTAATGTAGTAGTAAAGCCTTGCCATCTCTCTGAGCACTTATTATTACGCAATTATCTCACGAGAAAAATGACAGTTTTGTCATTTTTTACATTTTTCAAAATTTATTTTGTTTTAATAATTAATTATTTAAAAAACATAAGGTAAAAAATTTTTGTATCACAAAAAACCAGTAAAATTTTACATAAATAGTTGTAGAAAAAGGATTCAAAATTTTTAAAAGTCAGGTTAAGTTACCAGTGTGACTTCTTTTACTATAATAATAAAAATGTTTCTGACATCATTTTTAAAGAACTCCTGGTAAAGGGGTTTAATTTACTTATTATTAAATATATTCATAATAACTATGCTCAAGTTACAAGCTGATTATCGGTTTCTAAAAGAGATGTCGATCATGTCGATTGATTTTGTTTGACTTGATTATATGAATAGATATGAAAAACTAAGTATAAACGAGGTTTACTTGAAATGGCTCTCAATGATACCATTGTCATCGTAATCTTATAAGTTGAAAATCCATTCCTCAAGATATCGTTTGATTTAAGGCATAGTCCAAGCGTTAAATGTCATTCAGCGCTAAAATAAAATATTATATAATGTATTAACAAATGATTTAATCATCAAGGTAAGGCAATCTATACAGACAGATTTAATCAAACATTGAGATATAGAAAATACCCATATGTTATTTATATTATACCTTGTATTAATCTGTTTATAAAATACAAAAGGAATCAGTGTACCATGATTTCAAGTAAAATACCATAATCTGGGTTTGCCGGCATGGCAACCCAGAGTATGATTCTCTCTCTCTCTCTCTCTCTCTCTCTCTCTCTCTCTCTCTCTCTCTCTCTCTCTCTCTCTCTCTCTATAAGGGCCTAACATTATACAAATGCATATATATGTATTTATTAGGTGTATATATAAACAGTATATATATAAAGGTATATAATAGGTATATGTATATATAACGGATTTTGAGCCAAACAAAAAATCTATTTTTGGGTGAGATAGCAATGACGTCCTGATAGAAGGTTCCTTCAGTAGCTTCCTAGGGTATATTTAACTACAGTGGATATTCCCAGAGAATTAAACTAAAGGTTATCACAGAATTCTAACTTCTGGTGCGAGTACCCTAAAGGTTTCCCTCTAAGATATCGTATATCAACAGGGGACGCATGTATTAACACACCACATAGCTATCTGCACCCCATATAGAGTTAACACTTCGATATGGAAAGGTGGCTGAGTAACTGAGGAGCCGTTCCAAAGTTACTCTCATCCGTGGCTACTTTTGGTACTCGAGACGTAAACAAACGGGCACCATTGCTAAATGACGTCACGTCCGTCCTCATCCTGAGCTCAGCTTCTACCAATCTCCGTGATACAGTAGGTCAGGGAGGGGCCTGAAAGGCTGAACTAGAATAGATGGGAGGGTCCATCAGGACGTCATGGCTATCTCACCCAAAAATGGATTTTTCGCTTCGCTCAAAATCCGTTTTTTGGGCTCAAGCCATGACGTCCTGATGGAAGTGTACCAGAGAATTAATGTATCGTGGGTTTTTTTTTCCCCCTTTAATCCAAGTGCCAAGGGCTTCGAACAGTATTATAGAACATGTCCTTACCAGAGATTCTATGATGAACTAGCTTCCTGCCCCCCTGGCAGGGAAGTCCTGGTGGACAATAGGAACATCTCGAAGCGATCATTGAAGAGCTACTCACCCAGTGGAGAGATCACGCTGGACTCGGAGACAAGACAAAGGTTAATATTCGGGTAGGAATATTATCAAGCATAGGTAAGTATATAACATTTACTACTCCCCCTGGAGGAGAGATCATTCTGGTCTCGGAGACAGGACAAAGGTTAATATTCGAATAGGAATATTATCAAGGCACGAGTGAGTATATAACATAATTACTTATATTATTCTTCTTGATCATCAGGAAAAGGGTAAATGAAACTATAACAATCGTATATTTCTTGATAAAGAATAGGAACGAAGAGAGACGCACATGGGAATAAAATAGACATTTTATTTTTAGGATTGCAGATAATTATTGCAGTAATTACAATAATGAATATAGAATTTATTTACAATAATAAAGAATAATGTACATAGAAATGAAAGACGGTAATCTTGATTCTGAAAAATAGAATTTACTTTTTAGAAACACAATTTCCAGAGGAACGCCAGTCTTTTGAAATTCAAAGAAAAACACATCATGCACTAGGGCATGTGGCACTCATGTAAAGTCTATGACATTTCACCTTGGTAAGAACAGTCTATTAGAAACACTAAGTGTCCATTAAATCACTATGTATCACAATAGGGTCAACACAGGCACCAGTAGAGTTAGAATCCCAAGTAACTCACTGTTCTATGCAGATTTAAGCAGCAGGTTTCATAACACTACCTGCAGCTACCACGAAATGCTTCACTTCGTGCACTTGTTTTGCGTAGTGCTTGAAGAAAACGCGCAATGATTTAAAGCCTGTGAAGCTCTTGAGGCTTTCGAAATCCATACTCTGGAAGAAGTTCAGAGAAGAAGCGACTTTTCTAGGATCGTGACCTGCGGGTGTACTGTCAGGATCCGCTCTGCGAATGAAGTAGGTGATTTTCGCTCTTAGTTGTTTCAGTGACAGGTCGCTACCCGATGTTTCTCCTTTGAAGAGTTGTCCTCCACCGAAGTCTGAAGTTCTTCGAAGATAGACCTTAAGACTCTCCACTGGGCATAGAGAGACATCTTCCTTCAGGGGGCAGATTCTCAAAGGGCCCCATCTCTTGGTGGGTAGTTCATTCTTAGCGAGAAACGTCGCATCGGGGAAGAGGGTAAGATCTCCTGTCTCGGCGAATAGGATATGACCCTCTTCTCTTGATAATGCCACTATTTCACTGACTCGGGCTCCTGAGGCGAGAGCAAAAAGGAAGATAACTTTTTGAGTCAGGTCTTTTAGAGGGCACGAATCGTTGTCCAGGTTAGAAGCAAAATGGAGCACCTTGTCCAGGGACCAGAAGATAGGTTTTGGTGGGGGTGCTGGGCGTAGTCTAGCGCATGCCTTTGGCAGTTTATTGAAGATATCGCTGGACAGATCAATCTGGAAGGCGTAAAGGAGTAACCTCCTTCGTTTTGGTCTCCTCCTTTGAGGCTGGTTCGGACCTGAGCCGGACGTAACAGCCCGGATAAGCCTCGAAATTCGGGAAGAACTCTACTTCTTCCAGCAAGATAGAGCCAACCCTTTCACTGATGTAGATTTTGCCAGTTGTAATTGGCATATGCTCGGCATATCTCCGTGGGTTAGTTTCCGAGCAAGTGGGGAGGTCCTTAACCGAAATCCTTTTCGGTTGCTTAAGGCTAACGAGAGTCGTCCGGAATTGCTCCTAAGTTTCTCGTAGCTTTCTTTCCATGAGGGCTTCAAGCATCTTGAAGACCTCTTGAGTGGCCAATGGAAGAGGGTCCGGGGTGGCAGAAGTCGAAGGAACAGGTTCCTCGGACGGTGCAGGAGTTGCTGCGGGAGTAGGAGCAGGAGCGACCTCGGTCTCCGAATCAGGGTATTCCACCTGATCTTCCTCGTAGTCGAGTTCCTCGCCCATGAGCTTCTTCTCCGTTTCTTCCGACACTTCCGACATACGTTCCACGTTATCGGAATCTAGATGGCACTCATGCATGGACTGGGCCATGACAACATCAGGTTCCACCACGATCTGGACGGTGGGGATCTGATCACGGGGGACCACAGAGTCTTTGGATGCCTTTGGGAGAAGCAAGGCCCTCAAGTCTTTGTTGGGAAGATACGGTCCGGTGGCGTTCCTTTGGAAGCCACGCACCCATTTGCGTAGCTTCTCTCTAGCGTTGTCCCTTGCCTCCGCGGAAGGAGGATCGTCGAACGCCTTGACCAAACGACTCTTGCAGACTGTGCAGTTCTGCGGGTCCCAATACTTCAGGTCGCCTTTCTTGGCGGCGCAGGGGGCGTGGGTCCGGCACGCCTTGTGCCAGTAGAAGTCCGGGCGCTTCACCCCGCAGAAGATACTCTCGCACTTCATATACTCCTCCTGTAAAAGAAAGAGATCATGAGTACATGGAAGGCATAAGAATGACTTACATTACTCTAAAATTAAGATATCTTAATCTAAATTTTAAAAAATTAGATTAATTATAAGGCATTTTAATGCTTCAGATTAATGAGCGGGAAAGGAAGTAGATAGACACATACTTGTGAATCCCGCCCAGCCGGTTACTGTAACCTTATCTGTAGGCAATTTCTTTTGTGGCCGAAGGTCACAATGAGGGAATCCATATGGATGAGCCGAGCTAAGCTTATAACAGAAATTGCCCGCAGAGTGTAGTAGGGTCTGAGATCACACAGATCCCTGGAGAAGATGGGGTATAGGAGAAACCCCTTCTTAAATGTAGGTTCCGGCAATCGACTGCACTGTGCAATGTGCAATCAAACAGCATAGCCACAATCTTGGATGGTAAGACAATACCTATATAGAATTGGCCAAGCCATCTGGCTGCAGTATATTGACTGTCGGCATGTTGCCGGCAGGCATGGAAGGGGTGCATGTCCCTTAACGTCTCAGGAGCGTGCCGGCAGACCGACGGCACACCGGAGGCCGGTCATGCAGGGTGGAAGGCATCAAGACAGACACACTGAGTATCTAAAGGATAATACCATCGTGGCAACCGCCGGCACAGCGGCGGGTCGTCGGCAGGGGGCGGCGGCTCCGGCAGCCGAAGGCTGACGGCATGGTGAGCCTTGGATCAATTCATAAGATAGAAATGTATATGGTTGTATACCTAGATTGCCGGCAATCAATGCCGGCATGCGGGTGGCCGACTCCGAAATTCGGCCGGCTGTTACTAGGTAAGATGAGGGGTGGGACGTCGGCTGTATGTCGACGGAAGGCGGCAGCCTCTGGTACACGGAAGGCTGACGTCTTAGAGGGGGGAGGCATCTTATGAAAGAATGTCACCTGAGGTAGTGGCGGCTATCGCCGGCAGTAGAGACAGCAAGGGACTGGCACCAGGATAGAAAGAGAGAAAGGTAAGGAGGGATGGAAGGGGCAAGATCCCATACCCCTCCGACATCCCTCCGGAGAGAGTGCACTCATGATAGGAGTGGATACTCCTAGCATCTGGCGGCAGAGAACCGGCAGTAGGCCGGGTGCCTGGGGTAACCCAAGGGAGGGTTAGAGGGCACTCAAGAGGGGGAATCCCCCGCCGGCAGGACCGCCGCTGGCAACCACCCCCATAAAACGCTATGAAGGGTATGTGTACCAGAGTGGCCAGCTCAGCAGGAGAACAACTAGCCCTACCACTCCACCCAAGGGAGGAGTTGTAGGACTAAGGACAGATGTGTGTAGGCAAGCCTACACCAAAGGGATAGGTGGGGAGGGGGAAGGATAGGTTTTTCTAAAGAGGAGACTCTGTATGAGAACGGCCACCAAGGTAAGGGAGAACGCTCCCTAACCTAGCAGGGGGATAGGGAGCATATAGGCGTTCCTACATTAGGTTAGGATGGAATGATACATAATCAACACAGTCCCCTATATGGTCCCCGAAGGCAAAAACACTTACATCACAGTCAATAGTATGTTTAATAATGCCACAATCTTCATAACTTAACCTAGGAACACGGGTATATATCATGCATGAAAACAAGCACTAGGCTGTGCAGCCTAGGGGCTACGCTAGCACACCACCCTCAGGTACTGTATCAGTCCTTTCTTTGGTGGTGTATGGGGTCGAACGGCGACCGAGCTGATGAGCGCTAAAACACGATATAAGTATTTCCTAGCTATGAAGACTAAATAACTAATAATATTAATTAGTTAAATGACCGGAGAGAGCTGTTCTGGATAACTAAATAAAGCATGCAACATGAACAGCGACGCCATAAAATGGCGCGTCCGGTATCGGCACAGCTCTACCACAAAACACAATATTTTACGAAAAGTAGAAGTTACTTTACGGCCAGAGCTTACTTAAACAATACTGGGACCTGGTACTCAACTTTCCAGAAGAAGGCGAGGCTGAAGGTAGCTACAGGCAAAAGGATGAGGATGGACGTGACGTCATTTAGCAATGGCGCCCGTTTGTTTACGTCTCGAGTACCAAAAGCAGGCATGGATGAGTGTAACTTTGGAACGGCTCCCCAGTTACTCAACCACCTTTCCATATCGAAGTGTTAACTCTATATGGGGTGCAGATAGCTATGTGGCGTGTTAATACATGCGTCCCCTGTTGATATACAATATCCTAGAGGGAAACCTTTAGGGTACTCGCACCAGAAGTTAGAATTCTGTGATAACCTTTAGTTTAATTCTCTGGGAATATCCACTCTAGTCAAATATACCCAAGGAAGCTACTGAAGGAACCTTCCATCAGGACGTCATGGCTTGAGCCCAAATATATATATATATATATATATATATATATATATATATATATATATATATATATATATATATATATACAGTATATCATCAGCTGTTAAATCCACTGGAGAACAAAGGCCTATATATATATATATATATATATATATATATATATATATATATATATATATATATATATATATATATATATATATATATATATACAGAGAGAGAGAGAGAGAGAGAGAGAGAGAGAGAGAGAGAGAGAGAGAGAGAGAGATAGGCCTATGTATAGACTTATATATATGCCCTCAGTGCAACACCAACCAACGTACTATCAACATATAATTTGAAGTCCTCCTTTGCTGATGCAATGGCCTTCTCTCGAGAGCATAAGCCATTTATCCAAATTTTTCTGCTTTTTTTTTCCTTTTACAGGGCAAACCCATCACTGGAAAATAAACAAAAAAGTAAGGATTACACTGCCATATATGAAAATGCTGATAAGGATAGCAAACTAATCATTTATTTACATTGAAATACGTTTCCTTAAATCAGAACATAAGCAGGATACGGACAGGATTAGAGTAAAATGCCTGCGAAAGTATTCCTACCCTTTTCAAAATGTTTTGTTTTCTCGTAAGGATGATAATAAAAAAAGATGTATCTGGCAACTTTTATTCTGGGCAGAGAATTAACTCTGCCATTATCAAGCAAAATCTATAGAAAAGTTGCATTGCATCAATCATGATAGTCAATGAGAATATAATCGTGTTTTTATTGTTATACAATGTCATTTGTTGTTTAGTAATGTAGTAGTAAAGCCTTATTATCTCTCTGAGCACTTATTATTACGCAATTATCTCACGAGAAAAATGACAATGTTGTAATTTTTTACATTTTTCAAAATATATTTTGTTTTAATAATTAATTAATAAAAAATCATGAGGTAAGAAATTTTTTTATCACACAAAACCAGAAAAATTTTACATAAATAGTTGTAGAAAGAAGATTCAAAATTTTTAAAAGAGTAAGGTCAAGTTACCAGCGCATGCATTGAATTCTCTAAATACTCTAAATAAACTACGACACCATTTTTCAATCATCCCTGGTAAAGGGGTTTAATTTACGTATTATTAAAAATGTTCATGATAACCATGCACAAGTCACAAGCTGATTATCGGTTTCTAAAAGAGATGTCGATCATGTCGATTGATTTTGTCTGACTTTATTAAATGAATAGATATGAAAAACTAAGTATAAATGAGGTTTGCTTGAAATGGCTCTCAATGATACCATTGTTATCGTAATCTTATAAGTTGAAAATCCATTCCTCAAGATATCATGTGATTTAAGGCATAGTCCAAGCGTTAAATGTCATTCAGCGCTAAAATGAAATGTTATATTATATAATGTATTAACAAATGATTTAAGCAAACATTGAGAGATAGAAAATACCTATATGTTATTTATATTATACCTTATATTAATCTGTTTATAAATACAAAAGGAATCAGTGTACCATAATTTCAAGTGAAATACCATAATCTGGGTTTTCCGGCATGGCAACCCGGAGTATGATTCTCTCTCTCTCTCTCTCTCTCTCTCTATAAGGGCCTAACATTATACAAATGCATATATATGTATTTATTAGGTGTATATATATACACAGTATATTTATAAAGGTATATAATAGGTATATGTATATATAACGGATTTTGAGCCAAGCAAAAAATCTATTTTGGGTGAGATAGCCATGACGTCCTGATAGAAGGTTCCTTCAGTAGCTTCCTAGGGTATATTCAACTACAGTGGATATTTCCAGAGAATTAAACTGAAGGTTATCACAGAATTCTATCTTCTGGTGCGAGTACCTTAAAGGTTTCCCTCTAGGATATCGTATATCAACAGGGGACGCATGTATTAACACACCACATAGCTATCTGCACCCCATATAGAGTTAACACTTCGATATGGAAAGGTGGCTGAGTAACTGAGGAGCCGTTCCAAAGTTACTCTCATCCGTGGCTACTTTTGGTACTCGAGACGTAAACAAACGGGCACCATTGCTAAATGACGTCACGTCCGTCCTCATCCTGAGCTCAGCTTCTACCAATCTCCGCGATACAGTAGGTCAGGGAGGGGCCTGAAAGGCTGAACTAGAATAGACGGGAGGGTCCATCAGGACGTCATGGCTATCTCACCCAAAAATAGATTTTTCGCCTCGCTCAAAATCCGTTTTTTGGGCTCAAGCCATGACGTCCTGATGGAAGTGTACCAGAGAATTAATGTATCGTGGGTTTTTTTTTTTTCCCTTTAATCCAAGCGCCAAGGGCTTCGAACAGTATTATAGAACATGTCCTTACCAGAGATTCTATGATGAACTAGCTTCCTGCCCCCCTGGCAGGGAAGTCCTGGTGGACAATAGGAACATCTCGAAGCGATCATTGAAGAGCTACTCACCCAGTGGAGAGATCACGCTGGACTCGGAGACAAGACAAAGGTTAATATTCGGGTAGGAATATTATCAAGCATAGGTAAGTATATAACATTTACTACTCCCCCTGGAGGAGAGATCATTCTGGTCTCGGAGACAGGACAAAGGTTAATATTCGAATAGGAATATTATCAAGGCACGAGTGAGTATATAACATAATTACTTATATTATTCTTCTTGATCATCAGGAAAAGGGTAAATGAAACTATAACAATCGTATATTTCTTGATAAAGAATAGGAGCGAAGAGAGAGGCACATGGGAATAAAATAGACATTTTATTTTTAGGATTGCAGATAATTATTGCAGTAAGTACAATAATGAATATAGAATTTATTTACAATAATAAAGAATAATGTACATAGAAATGAAAGACGGTAATCTTGATTCTGAAAAGAAATATTTACTTTTTAGAAACAATTTCCAGAGGAACGCCAGCCTTTTAAAATTCAAAGAAAAACACATCATGCACTAGGGCATGTGGCACTCATGTAAAGTCTATGACATTTCACCTTGGTAAGAACAGTCTATTAGAAACACTAAGAGTCCATTAAATCACTATGTATCACAATAGGGTCAACACAGGCACCCGTAGAGTTAGAGTCCCAAGTAACTCACTGTTCTATGCAGATTTAAGCAGCAGGTTTCATAACACTACCTGCAGCTACCACGAAATGCTTTACTTCATGCACTTGTTTTGCGTAGTGCTTGAAGAAAACGCGCGATGATTTCCAGCCTGTAAAGCTCTTGAGGCTTTCAAAATCCATACTCTGGAAGAAGTTCAGAGAAGAAGCGACTTTTCTAGGATCGTGACCTGCGGGTGTACTGTCAGGATCCGCTCTGAAAATGAAGTAAGTGATTTTCGCTCTTAGTTGTTTCAGTGACAGGTCGCTACCCGATGTTTCTCCTTTGAAGAGTTGTCCTCCACCGAAGTCTGAAGTTCTTCGAAGATAGACCTTAAGACTCTCCACTGGGCATAGAGAGACATCTTCCTTCAGGGGGCAGATTCTCCAAGGGCCCCATCTCTTGGTGGGTAGTTCATTCTTAGCGAGAAACGTCGGATCGGGGAAGAGGGTAAGATCTCCTGTCTCGGCGAATAGGATATGACCCTCTTCTCTTGATAATGCCACTATTTCACTGACTCGGGCTCCCGAGGCGAGAGCAAAAAGGAAGATAACTTTTTGAGTCAGGTCTTTTAGAGGGCACGAATCGTTGTCCAGGCTAGAAGCAAAATGGAGCACCTTGTCCAGGGACCAGGAGATAGGTTTTGGTGGGGGTGCTGGGCGTAGTCTAGCGCATGCCTTTGGCAGTTTATTGAAGATATCGCTGGACAGATCAATCTGGAAGGCGTAAAGGAGTAACCTCCTTCGTTTCGGTCTCCTCCTTTGAGGCTGGTTCGGACCTGAGCCGGACGTAATAGCCCGGATAAGCCTCGAAATTCGGGAAGAACTCCACTTCTTCCAGCAAGATAGAGCCAACCCTTTCACTGATGTAGATTTTGCCAGTTGTAATTGGCATATGCTCGGCATATCTCCGTGGGTTAGCTTCCGAGCAAGTGGGGAGGTCCTTAACCGAAATCCTTTTCGGTTGCTTAAGGCTAACGAGAGTTGTCCGGAATTGCTCCTGAGTTTCTCGTAGCTTTCTTTCCATGAGGGCTTCAAGCATCTTGAAGACCTCTTGAGTGGCCAATGGAAGAGGGTCCGGGGTGGCAGAAGTCGAAGGAACAGGTTCCTCGGACGGTGCAGGAGTTGCTGCGGGAGTAGGAGCAGGAGCGACCTCGGTCTCCGAATCAGGGTATTCCACCTGATCTTCCTCGTAGTCGAGTTCCTCGCCCATGAGGTTCTTCTCCGTTTCTTCCGACACTTCCGACATACGTTCCACGTTGTCGGAATCTAGATGGCACTCATGCATGGACTGGGCCATGACAACATCAGGTTCCACCACGATCTGGACGGTGGGGATCTGATCACGAGGGACCACAGAGTCTTTGGATGCCTTTGGGAAAAGCAAGGCCCTCAAGTCTTCGTTGGGAAGATACGGTCCGGTGGCGTTCTTCTGGAAGCCACGCACCCATTTGCGTAGCTTCTCTCTAGCGTTGTCCCTTGCCTCCACGGAAGGAGGATCGTCGAACGCCTCGACCAAACGACTCTTGCAGACTGTGCAGTTCTGCGGGTCCCAATACTTCAGGTCGCCTTTCTTGGCGGCGCAGGGGGCGTGGGTCCGGCACGCCTTGTGCCAGTAGAAGTCCGGGCGCTTCACCCCGCAGAAGATACTCTTGCACTTCATATACTCCTCCTGTAAAAGAAAGAGATCATGAGTACATGAAAGGTATAAGAATGACTTACATTACTCTAAAATTAAGATATCTTAATCTAAATTTTAAAAAATTAGATTAATTATAAGGCATTTTAATGCTTCAGATTAATGAGCGGGAAAGGAAGTAGATAGACACATACTTGTGAATCCCGCCCAGCCGGTTACTGTAACCTTATCTGTAGGCAATTTCTTTTGTGGCCGAAGGTCACAATGAGGGAATCCATATGGATGAGCCGAGCTAAGCTTATAACAGAAATTGCCCGCAGAGTGTAGCAGGGTCTGAGACCACTCAGATCCCTGGAGAAGAAGGGGTATAGGAGAAACCCCTTATTAAATGTAGGTTCCGGCAATCGACTGCACTAAGATACACAGAGCTGGAATATTGCAATGTGCAATCAAACAGCATAGCCACAATCTTGGATGGTAAGACAATACCTATATAGAATTGGCCAAGCCATCTGGCTGCAGTATATTGACTGTCGGCATGTTGCCGGCAGGCATGGAAGGGGTGCATGTCCCTTAACGTCTCAGGAGCGTGCCGGCAGACCGACGGTACACCGGAGGCCGGTCCTGCAGGGTGGAAGACATCAAGACAGACACACTGAGTATCTAAAGGATAATACCATCGTGGTGACCGCTGGCACAGCGGCGGGTGTCGGCAGGGGGCGGAGGCTCCGGCAGCCGAAGGCTGACGGCATGGTGAGCCTTGGATCAATTCATAAGATAGAAATGTATACGGTTGTATACCTAGATTGCCGGCAATCAATGCCGGCATGCGGGTGGCCGACTCCGAAAGTCGGCCGGCTGTTACTAGGTAAAATGAGGGGTGGGACGTCGGCTGTATGTCGACGGAAGGCGGAAGCCTCCGGCACACGGAAGGCTGACGTCTTAGAGGGGGGAGGCATCTTATGAAAGAATGTCACCTGAGGTAGTGGCGGCTATCGCTGGCAGTACAGACAGCAAGGGACCGGCACCAGGATAGAAAGAGAGAAAGGTAAGGAGGGATGGAAGGGGCAAGATCCCATACCCCTCCGACATCCCTCCGGAGAGAGTGCACTCATGATAGGAGTGGATACTCCTAGCATCTGGCGGCAGAGAACCGGCAGTAGGCCGGGTGCCTGGGGTAACCCAAGGGAGGGTTAGAGGGCACTCAAGAGGGGGGAATCCCCCGCCGGCCTGACCGCCGCCGGCAACCACCCCCTTAGAACGCTATGAAAGGTATGTGTACCAGAGCGGCCAGCTCAGCAGGAGAACAACTAGCCCTACCACTCCACCCAAGGGAGGAGTTGTAGGACTAAGGACAGATGTGTGTAGGCAAGCCTACACCAAAGGGATAGGTGGGGAGGGGGAAGGATAGGTCTTTCTAAAGAAGAGACTCTGTATGAGAACGGCCACCAAGGTAAGGGAGAACGCTCCCTAACCTAGGGTAGGTAGCCCAGAATGAGAACGGTACAGATGTACCGTCTGAAACTATAATAGGGCAGAGTCAACCCCCAGAGCTTAACCTAGAGAAGGAGGGTTAACTCCTAGGCTAGGAGAGCTTGAAAGACACATCGCTAGTTGCAGGGAGGAAGGAGTAATCCAACCAGGTGCAACTGAGGAAGGGCATGGCCCTTCCTCATCTCTCGGTCACGACCCTAAGGGAGGGTCATTCCCTTAGGGTAGGCAGAGAAGCGATAAATACTCTGTTTGTAGACAAGATTCCCCTATATAGAAGGGAAAACAAGACTACACAGAGGGAATGCCCGCAGGGAGCATATAGGCGTTCCTACATTAGGTTAGGATGGAATGATACATAATCAACACAGTCCCCTATATGGTCCCCGAAGGCAAAAACACTTACATCACAGTCAATAGTATGTTTAATAATGCCACAATCTTCATAACTTAACCTAGGAACACTGGTATATATCATGCATGAAAACAAGCACTAGGCTGTCCAGCCTAGGGGCTACGCTAGCGATCTAGTATGGGGTCGAACGGCGATCGAGCTGATGAGCACTAAAACACGATATAAGTATTTCCTAGCTATGAAGACTAAATAACTAATAATATTAATTAGTTAAATGACCGGAGAGGGCTGTTCTGGCTAACTAAATAAAGCATGCAACATGAACAGCGACGCAATAAAATGGTGCGTCTGGTATCGGCACAGCTCTGCCACAAAACACAATATTTTACGAAAAATAGAAGTTACTTTATGGCTAGAGCTTATTTAAACAATACTGGGACCTGGTACTCAACTTTCCAGAAGAAGGCGAGGCTGAAGGTAGCGACATAACGGCGATGTAAGCTGATAAAGAAAGCACTTAGGGAAAATCCGACTTAAGCAAGGAGCTACAGGCAAAAGGATGAGGACGGACGTGACGTCATTTAGCAATGGCGCCCGTTTGTTTACGTCTCGAGTACCAAAAGCAGTCACGGATGAGTGTAACTTTGGAACGGCTCCCCAGTTACTCAACCACCTTTCCATATCGAAGTGTTAACTCTATATGGGGTGCAGATAGCTATGTGTTAATACATGCATCCCCTGTTGATATACGATATCCGAGAGGGAAACCTTTAGGGTACTTGCACCAGAAATTAGAATTCTGTGATAACCTTTAGTTTAATTCTCTGGGAATATCCACTGTAGTCAAATATACCCAAGGAAGCTACCGAAGGAACCTTCCATCAGGACGTCATGGCTTGAGCCCAAATATATATATATATATATATATATATATATATATATATATATATATATATATATATATATATATATATATTTATATTTATACACAGTATATCATCAGCTATTGAATCCACTGGAGAACAAAGGCCTATATATATATATATATATATATATATATATATATATATATATATATATATATATATATATATATAGAGAGAGAGAGAGAGAGAGAGAGAGAGAGAGAGAGAGAGAGAGAGAGAGAGAGAGAGAGAGAGAGAGAGAAATAGAGATAGGCCTATGTATAGACTTATATATATGCCCTCAGTGCAACACCAACCAACGTACTATCAACATATAATTTGAAGTCCTCCTTTGCTGATGCAATGGCCTTGTCCCGAGAGCACAAGCTATTTATCCAAATTTTCTGTTTTTTTTCTTTTACAGGGCATACCCATCACTTTGGAAAATAAAGAAAAAAGTAATGATTATTCCGACAGATATGAAAATGCTGATAAGGATAGCAAACTAATCATTTATTTACATTGAAATTCGGTGCCGTTATAGTATGTGGCCTACCTTTTTGGATCTGTTATAGTATGTGGCTTACCCGGTTTGAATGTGTCCTACCTAAGCCGGTTTAAATGTGTCCTACCTTAGAGAAGCTAACTTAAAAAACCCACCTAACCTATGCTAAAAGCCGTGTCCTTACCTACGAGTACGACGGCAGAAGCTAACTTAAAAAACCCACCTAACCTATGCTAAAAGCCGTGTCCTTACCTGGGGGGGCTGCGCCCCCCCGGACCCCCCCCCCCTTACACAACATTAACATTAACTACATAGTTAAATACTGAAATCCATGTGTACTTACATGATCAATATTCGTAATAACAGTATGTAGGCCACATACTATATCAGAGACAAAATTCCGTAGGCCACACTCGAAAGGTAGGCCACATACTATAACGGCACCGAAATACGTTTCCTTAAATCAGAACATAAGCAGGATACGGACAGGATTAGAGTAAAATGCCTGCGAAAGTATTCCTACCCTTGTGGCGGGATGTTGCAAGGACAATCCCCACACCCTGAATCACACTTACTGACAATGGTCTCCACAAAACAAACTTTCCCCTTACGTAATCTACAACCAGACTCTTAGACAAAAAGGACGAAATAAACAAAACATATTCTAAAAACTATATTTCCTTACAAACTAAAACGCTCAACATAAAAAAAAACACACTTATCAATAGTCATACACTTAACACAAAACAGGCATTAACCATACCACCATTCAAATAAACCCTCAAAATAAATAACGCTTTAAAACTCACAAAACATACAAAAAACATAACATAATTCAAATAAATCAAATTTAAACCCTAACAAAACTTAAAACTAAACCGCACAACCAATATGTAATAATTATATATATATAATTCTGAGTGGACACTTTCGTCCACACAAGGCCAACAGTCTTTTATAGCCAAAAAAAAAACACAACTCTGCAGCAATCGGACCACTGACAAATATTAATGCACAATTGCACTAATCATCATCATCATCATCATCATCAATACGCCAAACCAATTCCTTCAACCGGGCGGGATCGTCACAGCATCTATTTCATCAAGATCCACAGAGCAATCCAATCAGGTCCTTAAACAATCCAGGTCATCAATAATTTATTCCAAATCTGAGCAGTCGTATCAAATTCCTTAAACAAGCCAGGTCGTCAACAATCACATTCACATAAATTTCTCCCCAAAGGAGGAATCACGGCCTGCCAAAATAAAAAAGAAAACCACTTATGAACACTCCTAACTAACTGAACTATCGCACTATAATCAAAGATAAATAATAAATTGTTCCTATCATTCACAATCACGACAAGCAAAGATAAACAAAACGGTGCTACTATAGCGTGAGGTCTACCACACTATAGCGTGAGATCTACCTACCGTTAGTACTATAGCGTGAGGTCTACTGCTGAATTATTCGTCCTTCATAGATAAAACACATTTCATATATTTGTTTAAGCAATAAACACTTAATTTAAACATATCTTAGAAATAACATAAATAGATAATTGGATTTATAATTACATTAAAAAAAGGGAATAAAGGTAAAAATAAACATGTTATCATATATTTCCATACTTTTATTCTAGCGATACACTCTTCGTACATCAAACGTTATCATATATTTCTATACATTTATTCTAACGATATACTCTTTGTACATCAAACAGGTTATCATATGTTTCCATACCCTTTCGATGGCAACGTAACACAGGCTTGAATTCTCCTCCTCTGTTACGCTTTCTTTTTTCCTACATAACAGAACCACATTTATGGCACGGATCTGCTTCTTGAACTGTATCCAAGAGATTGTGCTCTCTTAAAAAGGCGAGTGCTGGTTCTTCTGTCAGAATGACTCTTCTATAAAACTCCTTCAGCAACATGTTTAGTACCCTCAATCGATGATATCTCTTTTAGGCCGAGGGAAAAACTGATTTAGGAGTTGTTGTTGTAGATTACAGCCAACAGTTCTCGTTGGCACGGGCCATTCCCTTGGTCGGCCAGTAGCGCGATTTAGGAGCTCCATTTGCTTCATTTTATATGGGCAGGTCCCGTTTCTAATGGATTTGGGCAGTTCACATGTTCGATGGTTAGGTGAGGGGCTCCAGGAAGCTGGTCACGCGGTAGACCTCACCCTCCACCTGGGTAGGCGACGTATGGCGGTAGACCTCACACTATAGTAGCACCAACAAAACTGTACTTACTCAGAAAATCAATAATCACTTCCTCGCTGGTAACAAAAATAATGAATCCAGCGTTCACACAACTGAAGGTTACAGCAGTCAAATCAAAATAAGCATTTGGTCTGAAACATTCACCACTTAAGTAACCCAACTAAAAACATAAACAAATATTTATACCAACAGTCTTTCTCACCACAGACGATCGATACACTAACTACTTTCGCTCGCTAACACAATCTCTCTCTCTCTCTCTCTCTCTCTCTCTCTCTCTCTCTCTCTCTCTCTCTCTCTCTCTGGATTTGGCAAAAGAAAATAAACAAAAAGTAAAACAAAAATTAATCCTCCACACCCTTTTCAAAATGTTTTGTTTTCTCGTAAGGATGATAATAAAAAAAGATGTATCTGGCAACTTTTATTCTGGGCAGAGAATTAACTCTGCCATTATCAAGCAAAATCTATAGAAAAGTTGCATTGCATCAATCATGATAGTCAATGAGAATATAATCGTGTTTTTATTGTTATACAATGTCATTTGTTGTTTAGTAATGTACAGTAGTAGAAAAGACTTGCCATCTGTCTGAGCACTTATTATTACGCAATTATCTCACGAGAAAAATGAGTTTTGTCATTTTTTACATTTTTCAAATCTTATTTTGTTTCAATAATTAATTACTTGAAAACAATAAGGTGTTAAATTTGTGTAACACAAAAAACTAGTAAAATTTTACATAAATAGTTGTAGTAAGAGGATTCAAAATTTCTAAAAGAGTGGGCTCAAGTTACCAGAGAAACCTATCAATTTCTTTCTAAAAACTACTAAATGTTATTAACATTTTTAAATACCCTCTTGTAAAGGGGTTTATATTACAAATCATTAAATATGTCCATGTTAATCATGCATACGTTTCGACCTGATAAGTCGTAGTTACCCCAGGGGGAAAACCAGCCATTAAAGTTAAGTAAAAAGTATTCATCCGCTTAGACTTGGCAAGTAAAACTTCGTGAACGAGAAGACAAGCCTCGTGCCTCGGGAACTTTACACTTTTCTCACTACTAACATTATAGAAAAACACAAACTTAGGTTTGGTAACTAGCTCAAGTACCGCGTAGAACAAACAAAAACAGAGGTGAGAAAAAAAAATTCTTTCAAACATTAATGCACTTATAATCCCTCCCCCCAAAAAGATAAGAATTTCATATAATTATAATACAATGTAATACCCACAAAATTATAAACCTAATTTTTGTGAAACTGACAATCTTAACAGAAAATCCACTACGTAATCAACTTGGTATTGTCGCTTTTCCAGCGACCGTGTATCGTCCAGCACATTAACTCCTGAATTAGCGATGATACTGGCACCATCAAAATCTAAATCAGGTGCGATTGGTTTAAGACGTAATCACTGACTCCCTGTAGTAGTGTAACTCAAAGACTTGTTTTTACGTATTAAAGCGCATCTTCCTTTGCTAAAATAGGTCTAAAGATATACATGTCGCTCTTTAAATCCAAGCAGCTCGCCGAGCCCGGTTGTCGAACCTACTTGTAGAACGGCTCGAAGAGCTTTGAGACAGTACATCGAGCCTCAGTGTGCCTCGTGCTAAAACAACGTCAACATGTCTCGCGACCAGGACGATTTGATAGCCATTGCTTTAGCAGTGGCACTAAGAAGGAAAAAAAAGATCAAAAGAGAGAAATTTTCATATACCAACTTGCCTGTTGCTTTAAAATTAGAGCCAGATGACTGGCGCAATTATTTGCGTATGGATGAAGACACGTACATTGATCTACTGAATCGTGTCGGCCCTTTCATTACTTATGAAAATACAACTATGAGGAAGGCCATAACTCCACATGAAAGACTGAGTGTCTGCTATTCCCTTGTTTCTGGATACTTTATTGGAATAGTCTTTTGATTTAACTTTCCATAAAGCTGGATGAGCTCGATATGCATGTATGAAATCAAGTACGACTTCCTTCTCATTCTTACTTTCATTAATGGCAGCAATTATTCATTTCTTTGATGACGCTTCCTCTAGCAGGTTTGAATAACAACTGAGGTTCGATGCTCGACACCCGTTCACACGTTCACACCGTTCATCAAACAATGTAGCTCCGCCCATAGAAGACAAGATGAGCCTGACTTTTATCGAGCCGCTCGACGAGCGCGCTCGACAACCAAATAGCCCGTTTACATGCTCGAACATCAATTTAAACACAGTGTTGTTGAGCCAGGCTCGACGAGCTGCTCGCCCGTGTAAACTCCGCTTAACACTGCAAAATCTATGTATTTAAGAAACATGTCATAAGGACAAGCTGATGTCTGACCCTTTATTGTTATTATTGTTATTATTATTATTATTATTATTATTATTACTTGCTAAGTTACAACCAATTAAAATGTCGTCGCCTGAATTATACTGATTCGTTTTACTCTTTTTGATCTTGACAACTAAGTGATCGTCTTTCACTTGAAAGTCATTAAACTTCAAAACACTCGAGTTAGTTCAATCTAAAAAGACCAATGAAACCAAGTAAAATCATTAATAAGTCTCTTATTATCAATAAGTCAGTAGATTCCCGTTACAAATTACAAAGTTTAATCAACATATCTCTGTTCATGGGATCTTTTTTGTGTACAGGAGTCTTAGCAATCCTTTAGGACGTCTCTACCAATTTTTTTTTTTTTTATGAAACTTATCTGTAGGATCACTCTATCCACACATCTCGTGAGCCCACTTGATAGAATACACGCTAGTAGAAATAGTACTATAAGTTGTTCCTGAATCTAATAAAAATGACAAATACAAAGCTACGTGAACTGGATTGATCGGTAAGTACATCAAATCATGTGTATTGGTGAAGGTTTTCCACTTGGAAAAACTGTAAAAATGCATCTTGACGAGTTATTGCTTCTTGATGCCAGTAACTGCTTCTTAAAGCTGTCCAACGGCTTAAATAAGGCGTTTTTGGGCTCAAGCCATGACGTCCTGATGGAAGGTCCTTCAGTAGCTTCCTTGGGCATATTTAACTACAGTTGATATTCCCAGAGAATTAAACTAAAGGTTATCACAGAATTCTAACTTCTGGTGCGAGTACCCTAAAGGTTTCCCTCTAGGATATCGTATATCAACAGGGGACGTATGTATTAACACGCCACATAGCTATCTGCACCCCATATAGAGTTAACACTTCGATATGGAAAGGTGGTTGAGTAACTGAGGAGCCGTTCCACAGTTACACTCATCCGTGGCTGCTTTTGGTACTCGAGACGTAAACAAACGGGCGCCATTGTTAAATGACGTCACGTCCGTCCTCATCCTTTTGCCTGTAGCTTCTTTGCTAAGTTGGATTTTTCCAAGTGCTTTCTTTATCAGCTTACATCGCCATTATGTCGCTACCTTCAGCCTCGCCTTCTTCTGGAAAGTTGAGTACCAGGTCCCAGTATTGTTTAAATAAGCTCTAGCCGTAAAGTAACTTCTACTTTTCGTAAAATATTGTGTTTTGTGGCAGAGCTGTGCCGACACCGGACGCGCCATTGTATGGCGTCGCTGTTCATGTTGCATGCTTTATTTAGTTAGCCAGAACAGCCCTCTCTGGTCATTTAACTAATTGATATTATTAGTTATTTAGTCTTCATAGCTAGGGAATCCTTATATCGTGTTTGAGCGCTCATCAGACTCGGTCGCTGTTCGACCCCATACTACATCGCTAGCTTAGCCCCTAGGCTGGACAGCCTAGTGCTTGTTTTCATGCATGATATATACCAGTGTTCCTATGTTAAGTTATGAATATTGTGGCATTATTAAACATACTATTTACTGTGATGTAAGTGTTTTCGCCTTCGGGGACCATATAAGGGACAGTGTTGATTGTGTGTCATCCCCTCCTAACCTAATGTAGGAACCCTTATATGTTCCCTATTCCCCCTGCCTGCGGGCATTCCCTCTGGTAGACTTGCTTCCCCTTCTATATAGGGGAATCTCGTCTACAACCAGAGTATTTATCGCTTCTCTGCGTACCCTAAGGGAATGACCCTCCCTTAGGGTCGTGCCTGAGATAAGAAAGGGCCCTGCCCTTCCTCAGTTGCACCTGGTTGGGTTACTCCTTCCTCCCTGCAACTAGCGATGTGTCTTTCGAGCTTTCCTAGCATAGGAGTTAGTCCACCTACTCTACGTTAAGCTCTGGGGGTTGACCCTGCCTTATTATAGTTTGAGACGGTACATTAGTACCGTTCTCGATCTGGGCTACCTAGCCTAGGTTAGGGAGCGTTCTCCCTTACCCTGGTGGCCGTTCTCATGCAGAGTCTCCTCTTTAGAAAGACCCATTCTTCTCCCTCCCCACCTATCCTTTGGTGTAGGCTTGCCTACACACCTCTGTCCTTAGTCCTACATCTCCTCCCTTGGGTGGAGTGGTAGGGCTAACATTGTTCTCCTGCTGGCTGGCCACTCTGGTACACATACCCTTCATAGCGTTCTATGGGGGTGGTTTCTGGCGGCGTCCCTGCCGGCGGGGGATTTCCCCCCTCTTTGAGTGCCCTCTATCCCTCCCTTGGGTTACCACAGGCACCCGGCCACCTGCCGGCTCCCTGCCGCCGGATGTTAGGAGTATCCACTCCTATCATGAGTGCACTCTCTCCGGAGGGATGCCGGAGGGGTATAGGATCTTACTCCTTCCATCCCTCCTTACCTTTCTCTTTTTCTATCCTGGTGCCGGTCCCCTGCCGCCTCTACTGCCGGCGATAACCGCCACTACCTCAGGTGACATTCTTTCATAAGATGCCTCCCCCCCCTTAAGACGTCAGCCTTCCGTGTTTAAGCCGACGTCCCACCCTTCGTTTTACCTAGTAACAGCCGGCCAACTTCCGGAGTCGGCCACCCGCATGCCGGCATTGATTGCCGGCAATCTAGGTATACGACAATATACATATATATCTTATGAATTGATCCAAGGCTCACCATGCCGTCAGCCTTCGGCTGCCGGAGCTGCCGCCCCCTGCCGACGACCCGCCGCTGTGCCGGCGGTCGCCACTATGGTATTATCCTTATAGATACTCAGTGTGTCTGTCTTGATGCCTTCCACCCTGCAGGACCGGCTTCCGGTGTACCGTCAGTCTGCCGGCACCCTCATGAGACGTTAAGGGACATGCACCCCTTCCATGGCTGCCGGCAACATGCCGACAGTCAATATACTGCAGGCAGATGGCTTGGCCACTTACATATAGGTTTTGTCTTACCATCCAAGATTGTGGCTATGCTGTTTGTTTGCACATTACAATATTCCAGCATACTCTGTGTATCTTAGTGCAGTCGATTGCCGGAACCTACATTTAATAAGGGGTTTATCCTATACCCCTTCTCCCCAAGGGATCTGAGTGGTCTCAGACCCTATTACACTCTGCAGACAATTTCTGTTAGAAGCCTAGCTTGGCTCATCCATATGGATTTCCCTCATTGTGACCTTCGGGCACAAAGAATTGTCTACAGATAAGGTTACGGTAACCGGCTGGGCGGGATTCACAAGTATGTGTCTATCTACTTCCTTCTCGCTCATTAATCTGAAGCATTAAAATGTTTTTATAATTAAGTTATTCTTAATTTTAGATTAAGTTATCCTTAATTTTAGAGTAATGTAAGTCATTCTTATGCCTTCCATGTACTCATGATCTCTTTCTTTTACAGGAGGAGTATATGAAGTGCGAGAGTAACTTCTGCGGGGTGAAGCGCCCGGACTTCTACGGGCACAAGTCGTGCCGGACCCATGCCCCCTGCGTCGCCAAGAAAGGCAACTTGAAGTATTGGGACCCGCAGAACTGTGGAGGCAAGGGACATTGCTAGGGAGAAGCTACGCAAATGGGTGCGTGGCTTCCAGAAGAACGCCATTGGACCGTATCTTCCCAACGAAGACTTGAGGTCCTTGCTTTTCCCAAAAGCATCGAAAGACTCAGTGGTCCCCCGTGATCAGATCCCCGCCGTCCAGATCGTGGTGGAACCTGATGTCGTCATGGCTCAGTCGATACGTGAGTGCCATCTTGATTCCGACAACGTGGAACGTATGTCGGAAGTGTCGGAAGGGACGGAGAGAAACTTCATGGGCGAGGAACTCGACTATGAAGAAGATCAGGTGGAATACCTTGTTTCGGAGACCGAGGTCGCTCCTGCTCCCCCAACAACTCCTTCACCGTCCGGGGAACTTGTTCCTTCGACTTCTGCCACCCCGGACCCTCTTCCATCGGTCACTCAAGAGGTCTTCAAGATGCTTGAAGCCCTCATGGAAAAGAAGCTACGAGAATCTCAGGAGCAATTCCGCACGACTCTCGTCAGCTTCAAGCAACCGAAAAGGATTTCGGTTAAGGACCTCCCTACCTGCTCGGAAGCTAACCCATGGAGATACGCCGAGCATATGCCAATTACAACTGGCAAAATTTACATTAGTGAAAGGGTTGGCTCTATATTGCTGGAAGAAGTGGAGTTCTTCCCAAATTTCGAGGCTTATCTGGACTGTTATGTCCGGCTCAGGTCCGAACTAGTCTCAAAGGAGGAGACCGAACCAAAGGAAGTTATTGTGTTCGATCTCGCGAAGGGCCAAGCTATGTTAGCTCAGGCAGTGAAGAGTAGTGGTTTCACTAACTCCAAGATGCCGGCGCTTAGTAAGAAGCATCCAACCTTCGTTGCGCCAAATTCTTCTTCTGTGGAAGAAGGGAAACCTTGCCCTGCACTGGAGGAGTGCAGACCCTTCTCCATTACTCTTCCCCCCGATGATAGGCACTGGAAAGACATCCAGTCGAACTTCACCGTAGGGAACTAGAGCCTGACATAGCCGGTCATCAATTTAATGAGAACCTCCCAAGACTGAATGATCACCTCCTTCGTAGGGAACAGGATACGGAGAGACTTGCCGCGTCGCTGTCCCACCAGGTACAGCTTGAGCTCATGGCCGGAGATACTAGAGTCCCGGACTTTTATATGGTCCTAGCTAAGTCACACTTGGCGACTGTAACCAAGGACCTATATAGCTTCACTAGGGCTCGCAGAGCCTGTCGTGAATTCGTGTTTGCTAACGCGACAGTGAAACACGAACCACGGAGGCTGATTTCCTCCAATATCTGGGGCAAGTATCTCTTCCCATCTACCTTGGTGAAAGAGATTGTGGGCAAAGCTGCCACGGAGAATAGGAACCTTCTCCATAAGTGGGGCATGTCCCACAAGAGGAAGTTCTCTTAGGATGATGGCCCTCAGCCTAAGAGGAAGACTTCGAAGCCAAAACCCCAGCAACGTCAACAGAGACGACAGTTTCCGGGTCCCGCTACTCCCCAAGTGGCTACGCAGCCGCAACAGACCTTTCAGTTGGTCCGCCAATCGGTGGTGTCGCAGTCGCCGGTCTTCACCCCTGCATATGAGCAACATTCAACTACCTTTCGTCCCTGAGGTAGGGGCTCAGGCAGAGGCTCCGGCAGAGATTCTTCTCGCCGTCCCTCCAGAGGCAGAGGAGGAAGGGGAGCTAGCGGCCGAGGTGGCAAACCCTCGGGACACCAGAAGCAATGAAGTGCTTCTGGTGGGAGGAAGACTCCGCCAATTCCAGGATCATTGGACCTTCGATCCCTGGGCACACAGCATCGTCAAGAAGGGACTGGGCTGGAGCTGGACTCAACCACCCCCAACCTTCCAGCAATTCTTCCAACAGTCAACCCCCTCCTGGAAGAATATGTCCTGGAACTCTTGAACAAGAAGGTGATCAGGAGGGTGAAGTCAACCAGGTTCCAAGAGAGACTATTTTGCGTTCCCAAGAAAGACTCCGACAATCTCAGAGTCATTCTAGACTCATCCCCTCTCAACAAGTTCATTGCGAACAACAAATTCAAGATGCTGACTCTGCAACAAATAAGGACCCTTCTGCCTCAAAGGGCCTACACGGTCTCCATAGACCTGGTGGATGCCTACTGGCACATTCCAATGAATCATTACGCTTCCTCCTACCTAGGATTTCGACTCCAAAGGAAAAGTTATGCCTTCAGGGCCATGCCCTTCGGGCTCAACGTGGCTCCACGGATCTTCACCAAGCTGGCAGACGCAATTGTCCAACAGCTCCGTCTTCAGGGCGTCCAAGTGATGGCCTACCTAGACGACTGGTTAGTCTGGGCGACATCGCCCGAAGATTGTGTAAGAGCCTGCAACAAAGTCACCCAGTTCCTAGAGCATCTGGGCTTCAAGATAAACACCTAGAAATCTCGCTTCTCTCCAGCTCAGAAGTTCCAATGGTTGGGAATCCATTGGGATCTTCAGTCACACCGCCTTTCCATCCCACAGAAAAAAAGGAAGGAAATAGCAGGGTCTGTCAGAAGGCTTCTAAAATCCAAACGGATCTCAAGACGTCAGCAGGAACAAGTTCTCGGCTCTCTACAGTTCGCCTCTGTGACAAACCCGGTGCTTCGTGCACAGCTAAAGGATGCCGCGGGAGTCTGGAGACGTTTCGCATCCATCGCTCGAAGAGACCTCAAGAGACGGCTTCCAAACAGACTTCGCTTACTTTTAAAGCCGTGGTCAGAAGCAAAGGCCCTGAAAAGGTCCATTCCTCTTCAACACCCGCCTCCATTGATCAACATCCACACGGACGCTTCACTGGAGGGTTGCGGAGGTCACTCCCACCAACGACAGGTTCAAGGAACATGGTCTCCCCTATTCAAGACGTTTCACATCAACATCTTGGAGGCCATGGCGGTTCTTCTCACCCTGAAGAAACTCTCCCCGCCTCCCTCGATCCACATTCGTCTGATTCTGGACAACTCGGTGGTAGTCAGATGTCTCAATCGTTAGGGCTCGAGATCGCCCAGATAAATCAGGTACTTCTTCCGATCTTTTGTTTGGCAGAAAAGAAGAAATGGCACCTGTCTGCAGTTCACCTACAAGGATTCCGCAACGTGACGGCGGACGCTCTATCGAGGACAAGCCCAATAGAGTCGGAATGGTCTCTAGACGCAAGGTCATTCTTCTTCATCTCACCAAGTCCCGGAACTTCAGATCGATCTCTTCGCGATGAGCGACAACAATCAACTTCCTCGATATGTGGCCCCGTACGAGGACCCCAAGGCAGAAGCAGTGGATGCCATGTCACTGGATTGGAACAGATGGTCCAGGATATACCTGTTCCCTCCTCCCAACCTTCTACTGAAAGTCCTCTCCAAACTGAGAACCTTCAAAGGGACAGCGGCCCTAGTGGCTCCCAAGTGGCCCCGGAGCAATTGGTACCCTCTGGTCCTGGAGCTGCAGCCCACGCTGATCCCCCTTCTGCGCCCAGTTCTCTCTCAACAAGTACAGAAGTCGACTGTCTTCGCTTCATCATTGAAAGTCAGGGACCTTCATCTCATGATTTTCTCTTCTTAGCCGCAAAGAAAAGATTTGGAATCTCGAAGAAAAGCTTAGACTTCCTCGAGGAATACAAGACTGAATTTACAAGACGGCAATACGAATCTTCCTAGAGAAAGTGGGTCTCTTTCATCAAGGCAAAATATCCTGCGGAAATCACCATTGATTTTTGTATGTCCTTCTTCATTCACCTTCATGAACAAGGCTTAGCGACCAACATGATTTCCACCTGGAAATCGGCTTTGACTAGACCACTCCTGTACGCCTTCCAGATTGATTTGTCCAGTGATATCTTCAATAAACTACCAAAGGCATGCGCTAGACTACGCCCAGCACCTCCACCAAAACCGATCTCCTGGTCCCTGGACAAGGTGCTCCATTTTGCCTCTAACCTGGACAACGATTCGTGCCCTCTGAAAGACTTGACTCAAAAAGTTATTTTCCTTTTTGCTCTCGCCTCGGGAGCCCGAGTCAGTGAAATAGTGGCATTATCAAGAGAAGAGGGTCATATCCTGTTCGCAGATACAGGAGAGCTTACCCTCTTCCCTGATCCGACGTTTCTTGCTAAGAATGAACTACCCACCAAGAGATGGGGCCCTTGGAGAATCTGCCCCCTGAAGGAAGATGTCTCTCTATTCCCAGTGGAGAGTCTTAAGGTCTATCTTCGAAGAACTTCAGACTTCGGTGGAGGACAACTCTTCAAAGGAGAAACATCGGGTAGCGACCTGTCACTGAAACAACTAAGAGCGAAAATCACCTACTTCATTCGCAGAGCGGATCCTGACAGTACACCCGCAGGTCATGATCCTAGAAAAGTCACGTATTCTCTGAACTTCTTCCAGAGTATGGATTTCGAAATCCTCAAGAGCTTCACAGGCTGGAAATCATCGCGCGTTTTCTTCAAGCACTACGCAAAACAAGTGCACGAAGTTAAGCATTTCGTGGTAGCCGCAGGTAGGGTTATGAAACCTGCTGTTTAACTCTGCATAGAACAGTGAGTTACCTTGGACTTTAACTCTACGGGTGCCTGTGTTGACCCTTTTGTGATACATAGTGATTTCATGGACACTTAGTGTTTCTAATAGACTGTTCTTACCAAGGTGAAATGTCATAGACTTTACATGAGTGCCACATGCCCTAGTGCATGATGTGTTTTCTTTGAAAAAGACTGACGTTCCTCTGGATCTTGTGTTTCTAAAAAGTAAAATTTCTTTTCAGATTCAAGATTGAAGTCTTTATTTTCTATGTATATTATTCTTTTATTATTGTAAATAAACTCTATATTCATTATTGTAATTACTACCATAATGATCTGCAATCTTTGAAATAAAATGTCTATTTTATTCCATTTGCGTCTCTCTCCGCTCCTACTCTTTATCAAGAAATATACGATTGTTATAGTTTCATTTACCCCCTTTTTCTCTAGATAATGAGAAGAATAATATATGTAATTATGTTATATGCTCACTCATGCCTTGATAATATTCCTATTCGAATATTAACTTTTGTCCTGCCTCCGAGACTAGATTGATCTCTCCTCCAGGGAGTGTAGTAAATGTTATTTACTTACCTATTCTTGATAATATTCCTACCTGAATATTAACCTTAAGTCTTGTCTACGAGTCCGGCACAAATTCTCCGCAGGGTGAGTAGCTCTTCAATGATCGCTTCGAGATGTTCCTATTGTCCACCAGGACTTCCCTGCCAGGGGGGCAGGAAGCTAGTTCATTATAGAATCTCTGGTAAGGACATGTTATATACCTCTATTCGAAGCCCTTGGCACTTGCATTAAAAAAGGGGAAAAATTCCACGATACATTAATTCTCTGGTACACTTCCATCAGGACGTCATGGCTTGAGCCCAAAAAACGGATTTTGAGCGAAGCGAAAAATCTATTTTTGGGTGAGATAGCCATGACGTCCTGATGGACCCTCCCGTCTATTCTAGTTCAGCCTTTCAGGCCCTGCCCTGACCTGCTGTATCATGGAGATTAGCAGAAGCTGGGCTCAGGATGAGGACGGACGTGATGTCATTTAGCAATGGCGCCCGTTTGTTTATGTCTCGAGTACCAAAAGCAGCCACGGATGAGTGTAACTGTGGAACGGCTCCTCAGTTACTCAGCCACCTTTCCATATGGAAGTGTTAACTCTATATGGGGTGCAGATAGCTATGTGGCGTGTTAATACATACGTCCCCTGTTGATATACGATATCCTAGAGGGAAACCTTTAGGGTACTCACACCAGAAGTTAGAATTCTGTGATAACCTTTAGTTTAATTCTCTGGGAATATCCACTGTTGTTAAATATGCCCAAGGAAGCTACTGAAGGAACCTTCCATCAGGACGTCATGGCTATCTCACTCAAAAATAGATTTTTTGCTTCGCTCAAAATCCGTTTTCTCGTCGATACCGTCAATCAAAAACTGCCCCTGGCTTATTCCTGTTAAAATAAAGTTCAAAATTCAATTTAAAATGCAACTAAATCAAATTTTTTTTTCTTTTTTTACTGAACTCTCTATTATTTCTCTTACCAGGATCAATGAGATATTCATCTGTCAGATGCCTTATACACTTTAACGATTGTTTCAATTTTGCTTTTTTTTCGTGCAATAATGCCCAAGATGATGCCGTTACCAACAAAGGAACAACTAAAGTGCAGCCAGCACCAAGGAGAGACCTTTGTCAGCACTCTCTGTGCATATTTTTCTCTCCCCGCTCGTAATGCAACTCGGCGGTGGTACTAACCAATTTATTTCCCCATGCCAATTTTGAGCAAAAGCATCTATCGCTTCGGGTACACCACAATTTTGAATTAAATCTTTTACACTTAGTATTGTGATCTGTAGAGAACCTGTCTACTGTGTGCTCACCCCCATTCAACTGTTACGCTATTATACACTCTGAGATTAATACACTCAGTCGTCGCAATCACTGTAACGAATCAGACTGTCTGCTATCTTGTTGTAACTTCTGGGTGATTGCGTTAACAAGGTGATATTCTTTGATACGCAAAAATTATACATCTATGAAGCTTTTTCCTGCAAATGGCACCAGCCACCCGTTGAGATACTACCGCTAGAGAGTCATGGGGTCTTTTGACTGGCCAGACTACTGTACTACATTGGATCCTTCTCTCTGGTTACGGTTAACTTTCCCTTTGCCTACACATACACCGAATAGTCTGGCCTATTCTTTACAGATTCTCCTCTGTCTTCATACACCTGATAACACTAAGATTACCAAACAATTCCTCTTCACCCAAGGGGTTAACTACTGCACTGTAATTGTTCAGTGGCTACTTTCCTCTTGGTAAGGGTAGAAGAGACTCTTTAGCTATGGTAGGCAGCTCTTCTAGGAGAAGGACACTCCAAAATCAAACCATTGTTCTCTAGTCTTGGGTAGTACCATAGCCTCTGTACCATGGTCTTCCACTGTCTTGGGTTAGAGTTCTCTTGCTTGAGAACACACTATTCTATCTAATTTCTCTTCCTCTTGTTTTGTTAAGGTTTTTATAGTTTATATAGATGTTTATTTTAATGTTATTCTTAAAATATTTATTTTTCCTTGTTTCCTTTCCTCACTGGGCTATTTTCCCTGTTGGAGCCCCTGGGCTTATAGCATTGTGCTTTTCCAACTAGCGTTGTAACTTAGCAATTGATAATAATAATAATTAGCTTGTAAGGACACCGCTCCCTCCGTCGTCCAGAAATTCAACAAATTGTCTATTTATTTAAATTCACCTTTCGCCACACCGTGGCTTCCTATATATATGTATTCCGCTCCCTCAGAGCTACAATTTAACATATGCATTATTTCATTATATGTTTCTGTTTACTTGCAATTCGTGTATTTGTTCATGTGAGAAAACACATATATTTTGGCGGGAAGTTCAAGCTGAATTGGCGCCTACGCCATGCTACCTTTCCGTCCGCACCCTGTAATATATTCCCACGCATGTTTGAATAAACTATCAGTTGATGTTTGTGACGCTTGTGTCACTGTCCTTACAACTGGTGACCCTGGAGTTGAAGTAGCATCAGCGGTTTTGGCTTTGCCATTAACGGACTTATTACGGCCGTGCTACCTTCTCTTTACTCAGTTACCTTAGGCGTGAGCTTCAGCCTTTGGTTCTCCTACACCTCGGTGCATGTAAGGCAGTAGGATGAGCTTAACCGACATATCAATTTCCCACCTCTTCGCCGACTCGTCGTCTGACCCCAATGGTGGAAGCAACACACCCATCGCGCCCAGCGGCCTCGCCTCCACGCCCAAAGTCAAACTGCCGCCCTTTTCTCAACACAACACCGCTTCCTGGTTCCTGAGAGCAGACGTACTCTTCCGAGTCGCTAGACTCAGCGACTCCTGCGCCAAGGCCGACATTGTTCTCACCTCCATCCCGGGAGAGGTATTCGAGAAGATTTCCCCATGGCTCGACGCCCAGGCCGGCCAAGTTTCATACGACGACTTGAGAACGAAACTCATCAGTATCTACTCCCTCTCCGTTTCAGCAAGGGCACAGAAAGTCCTGGACCTCGCCGGCAAGCCCATGGGTGACACCTCTCCTGTCGAGGCGTGGGACGAGTTAACCGGCCTGCTTATGCTCCCCGAAACAGACAGCAACGGCCGACGGCGTGAAATTAGCCTATCTCGCGAGATCTTCCTTTGACGCCTACCACAGGACGTAAGGGCCCAATTGACAGACGCCGACACGCTTCCGATGAACGAACTCCTGTCGAAGGCTCAGAAGCTCCACGAGGCCTCCAAAGCATTTCGCCTCGGAGCATCATCAGTATCGTCTTCGTTCTCCTCCTTCAGCAGCTGCTCTTCCATAGACTCCTCAGCAGTGGCCCCTGAGGACGATGAGGTCAACGCTCTAGTAAGAAAGAAACCGCCGCAACCGACACGACCGAACCCTAGGAGTATCCCAGCATGGTGCTTCTACCACCAACAGTTTGGCAGCAACGCCAAGAAATGTAGAGTACCATGCAGTTTCCCTAGCAGGTGACGCCAGAAGAATCCACCTACCACCATCGCAGCCGCAGGAAACCAAAACAAGAATGGTTTCTATATCCTCGATACCGTTTCCAACCGTAGACTCATGGTAGACACCGGCGCAATGCAGTCAACGTTCCCACCGTCCCAGTCCGACCTAGACCGTGGTCCCAACAAAAACGTTCCCTCACTCGTCGCCGCCAACGGATCTCCCATACGGTGTTATGGGACCAGGACCCTGAAAATATCTATCATGGGCCGTTCGTATTCTTGGCCCTTCGCCATCGCTGACGTCAATCGCCCCCTCCTCGGTGTGGATTTCCTCGCTCACCATGGACTCCTTGTCGACGTTGCTAACAAACGTCTCATCGACACGGGAACCTGCCAGTCCCGCGCCCTAGAAGACGGCCCAGCAACAATGTCCGTATCCGCCGTAATGATGCACCCCTACGCCGACCTCCTACAAGAATTTCCTGACGTTTTCAAGCTCGAGCTCCGACACTCGCCAGGTTCCCCCTCCAAGCACGGGATCTACCACCACATCACGACGACAGGTCCTCTTACTCATGCCAAATTCTGCCGCCTCCCGCCCCAGAAACTGAAGGATGCCAAACGCGCCTTTGAGGATATGGAACGCATGGGTATTTGTAAGAAAGCATCGAGCCCCTGGGCATCTCCCCTACACATGGTAAAAAAGCCTGACGGGTCCTGGAGACCTTGCGGCGACTACAGGTGCCTAAACCTCATCACGACGCCCGATTACTACTCTCTGCCCAACATGCAAGACCTAACGAATGCATTGCACGGCGCGAAATATTTCACCAAGGTGGACTTTCTCAGGTCTTACTTCCAGGTCCCTGTATTTCCGGAGGACATTCCGAAAACTGCCATTGTGACGCCGTTCGGATCCTATACCTTCGCATACTCAACCTTCGGTCTACGCAATGCCGGGGCGACCTTCCAACGACTAATGAATAGCATTCTGGGCGACCTACCATTCTGCGTCTGCTACGTCGACGACATCCTGATATTCTCGAAAACCAAGGAGGAACACCGGAGGCACGCCTGCACCGTCCTCAAACGCCTACAGGAGAACGGCCTGGTCGTACGTTTTGACAAGTGCACGTTCGGCGCGGAAGGAGTGGACTTTCTTGGTCACCGCGTATCCTCGTGCAGGGTAAAACCCATGACAACCAAGGTTGACGCCATCAAAAGGTTCCCGATACCTACAACCACCCGCCAACTTCAGGAGTTCCTGCGGATGGTCAATTACTACAGGTGCTTCATCCCCAACGTCGCACAGACCTTAACACCCCTCGACGACGTCCTGAAAGGGAAAGCAAAAAAACTTGAGTGGGCTTTTCCCCAACAACAGGCATTCACCCGGACGAAGGATGACCTCGCAAAAGCCACCACCCTGGCTTATTTCAACGACAACACGCCCCTGCGACTGACGACCGACGCCAGCAACGTCGCCTGGGGGGCTGTGCTGGAACAACTCGTCGATGGTTCTCCTCGACCGCTGGCATTCTTCAGCAAGAAATTGAAACCCGCCGAAACAAGATACAGCACCTTCGATAGGGAACTCCTCGCCGTCTACCTCGCCGTCCGCCACTTCAGGCACATCCTGGAGGGCACACCCTTCACAATCGCGACGGACAATCAACCCCTCGTACACACTTTCACAAAATCAACAGACGCATGGTCCTCCCGACAACGTCATCTCGCAACAATCGCCGAATTTGAGTGCACCATACGCTACGTTCCAGGAAAGAAAAACCCAGTCGCGGACGCCCTTTCAAAGATTGAAATCGACGCAATCCACCCGGGAATCGATTACGCCAATCTCGCATCCGAACAGCGCACCGACCAAGAAGCACAGGATCACCTGACGGGGCCATCCGCACTCAAGATAACTGCGATTCCCCTCGGACCAGCAGGAGTAACTATCCTCTGCGACACCAGCACCGGCCGCCCACGCCCCTGGATACCGGCCTCCTGCAGAAGAAAAATATTCGACATCATCCATGGACTTTCACACCCCTCAGGACGCACCACCGCTCGCCTTCTGTCTGAAAAGTTCGTCTGGCCAGGAATCAAAAGGACGCCCGGGAATGGGCGAAGACATGCATCAACTGCCAATCAAGCAAAATCAGCCGTCACACCGAATCGGGGGTAGGTGATTTTCCCCAACCAAAAAGACGTTTCGGTCACATACACATCGACGTCGTGGGACCATTGCCCCCTTCCGGATCTGCTCGCTACCTGCTTACGATCATTGATCGCTCCACGAGGTGGTTGGAGGCATCGCCGATGACCGAAGCTACGACTCAAGCATGCGCCGAAGCCCTTTTGTCAAGCTGGGTGAGCAGATTTGGCGTTCCTGACGACAGACATCACGACAGACAGAGGCCCTGCTTTCCTCTCAGAAATATGGCTCCCTCTGGCAAACCTGATGGGGACGACACTCCACAGCACCACGGCATACAACCCCGCGGCAAACGGCATGGTCGAACGTACTCATCGCGCCCTGAAGGCGTCCCTGATGGCGAGCTGCACCGACGGGGACTGGAAATCACGACTTCCTTGGGTACTTCTCGGCCTTCGCACCGCCCCTCGCGCAGATGGCGAGCCTTCGCCCGCCGAAAAGTTTACGGGGAGGCGCTCGCAGTTCCTGGCGAATTCTTTCCCACATCAACCGACGACACGCAGCTGGATCATCTTAGGGACATCGCCAGGAAATTCAAGCCATGTCTCAAAACTTACCAGGACAGAACTAAGCATTTCAAGCCAAAGAACCTGGATGACTGCGGGTACATTTTCGTCCGTGTCGACGCCCATCGACAACCACTAACCAGACCTTGTCAAGGCCCCTACCGAGTAATTAAGAAGATGACAAAAGCCTTCCTTCTCGACGTGCATGGCCAAGAAGACTGGGTCTCAATAGACCGCGTGAAACCAGCGTTTCTCGAAGGGAGCGACACTGCCTCTGCCGGACCTGGCAGATCCAGGGTGCCACCTCAAAACAAGGCGCCCAATGAAAGAAAAATCAACAAACGACGACGAGAGGAAGAGATCCTTACGCCGACGCGCCCCTCTGTTCAAAAACAAGAGGAAATCTCCGACGCCCAAAAAGATACGAAGATTAATCATCAGCCCTCTACGCTGCCCAATGTCGGGGGGGGGGGAGTACTTGTAAGGACACCGCTCCCTCCATTGACCAGAAATTCACCAATTGTCTATTTATTTAAATTCTCCTTTCGCCACACCGTGGCTTCCTATATATATGTATTCCGCTCCCTCAGAGCTACAATTTGACATATGTATTATTTCATTACATGTTTCTGTTTACTTGCAATTCGTGTATTTGTTCATGTGAGAAAACATATATTTTGGCGGGAAGTTCAAGCTGAATTGGCGCCTACGCCATGCTACCTTTCCATCCGCACCCTGTAATATATTCCCACGCATGTTTGAATAAACTATCAGTTGATGTTGGTGACGCTGTCCTTACAAGCTTTTTCTGCTACCGTATCTGACAATGATAACTACGTATTTATTATCGGTCTTCACCATAACTGTGCTGCTCTTTAAAATACTTGCTGAAGTTTTTAACATGCTACTTACTCCTTCAAGTTCCCTCCATTTGGAACTTTTGACCTTCTCGATGTTAGTCCAACTACTGGTAGCCATGACAAAATTATCACTGGGAACCTTCAAGACCACACCTCTGCTACCTCATAACCCATGTCACAGACAGACTCAGTTGCAGCAGGGATCAAATATCCACGTGAGCCAATTTCCAAAGCATCAGAATATACAAAGTATTCACAAGCCACAGATTCCTGTAGATTAGCTCATCTGTCATTCAATTGTTCAACATTGGATAGCCAAAAATGCAGCTCATGTACAGCATTTACATCTAAAAACACTAGAGCGTTCCAACTAACCATTAATAAAATACAGTGATACAGCCGTCTGGTTTTCAACCGACACATGGACCCCACTAACGGCGTCATTGATATTTATTATTTTACCTACAATACCGGCTAGAAATCTGCAGTTACACAAAAACTTACTCCTCCTATGTTTTAATAGTTTTGCTTAATGTCTGTAACAGCCTAGCTACTCTGCCCTCTGCTATTCGCAGCACACAAATTCTCGTGTCCCAATCTAAGTTCAGCACTGGTGACCATAGGCATTTCTCTTCTGCTATCAGAAGCCCAAAATCTAGTAAACTGCCTTACATAAAAACTTGCCTTGGAAGCTGAAACGAAATCTTTATTTCCCCATAATCCGTCGTCTAGGTACATGATTATTTTAAAACCTTGTAACCTCCAGTACTTAACCAATTCTCTTAGTCAACTTGGTTAATATGACCATCGCTAGATATACCAAAAGGCAAGACATTATAAATGAAGAACCCTTTTTCCCCCTTCTCGAACCAGCCTATGCTCTGGAAAAATTTCAACATGATGATAGGCGCTCTTTAGATCGAATCTAATTTAATCTCTCTTTCTGAAGAAGTGTCTTGCCACTGATACGTCTTCGAACTTGAATTTGAACTGGTGTATATTTTCATTGATATGTCTGCAGCCCAACACTAACCTAGGCTTACATGACCTGCTATATGAAACAGTTAGTGGATTACCATACTGAAGAGGTACAATAGAGACCTTTGCTACGCATCCTTTCTCCAATAGTTTATTTATCTCCATGCTTACAAAAACAGGGTTATCTAATGCTGACATATTATTTTCTAAACAACAAGTTACTAGAAGAACCTTAAATGGTATGTTGTACCCTTCATTTATTAACCTCAAAATGTAGTCACTAGCACCTGCTTCTTTCCATTTGAGCATAGCAGTCTAATAGCCCCCTGGTGTTTTATTTAGCTGTTCCTTTAAAATTACCTCCTTATCGTTATGCTTAGCCGTACTGCATAAACTTTCTTTAACTCCGTTTCTGCCCAAAGCCTGATACTGACTGTAACAGTTAGAGCCAATTGAATTATTATTATTGTTACCAACTAAATTTGTACTTAGGTGTCCTCTTCTCAGGGCGTTCATTTTGCCAATGACCAGGCTTAAAACAAAGCAAATTCCTGGCTTCTTCCTCTTCTGCTTGTCGTAGTTTCCAGCGGGTTTACTGTATGGGTCAACCTTGATCCTCCATTTTTCCCTGCTTTTATTTTCCTTTCTGCGCAAGTCTGGGCAAGGAAAATATTCCTATCGTCGTCTGAATCCTCTGCCAAGGGATTGGTAGTGTATTCCTGCACTAGTTTCCAACCGCATTCCGAAGAATCGTCCATCTTTACCAACTTTTGTCTGGAGTTTGTCAAGCCAATACCTTCTGCAATCTTCTTTTCAGCTTTCATCGAGGCTTCATCCTATGGAACAATGCAAGAATCGGCTTCCTTTAAGGTAATCTCTACTTCTGGTTGAACTTGAATTGATCTTCACAGCTTTACCTTTGAAATGTGTATGTATCTGTCAGTAACAAATCGCGGTGAATCTTGCCAAACTGCGCATCTGAACGTTCCTTTTGTTGTTGGTCGAAGGCTTGAAACTTGGATGAAAATAAATTGCCCAACGTTTTTGAAAAAATCACTGTAAACTTCGTGAACGAGAAGACAAGCAATTCCCGTTACACTATCGTGCCTCGGGGATTTTATATTATCGTGTACTTAGATCAAAGCCAGATGATATTGGCCTGCTGCCTTGTGTAAAATCTGACTCGGTGATAAGAAATGTAGATATAACAGATAATGTTCGTGTTTGATGTCAGTTTAGATAAGAGAGTTAAGAAATAAGCCTAGTTAACGAAAATGGGAAACTGCTGTTATGAAATACCAAGTGTTTTAAAAAGACATTCTTTGCGTATGGAATGTTGTTGTTATTATTATTATTATTATTATTATTATTATTATTATTATTAGCTAGGCTACACCCCTAGTTGGAAAACAAGATGCTTAAGCCCAAGGGTTCCAACAGGGAAAATAGCTTGGTGAAGAAAGGAAACAAAAATAAATAAAGTATATGAGAAGTAATGAACAGTTAATATAAAACATTTTAAGATCAATAACATTACTGAAATAGTTATTTCATAAATAAACTATAAAGACAGACTTATGTCAGCACATTCAATTAGATAAAATAGGACAAATACATATACTTATTTTCTGCTTTTTGATAATCTTTGACAATTAATTATCTCAAATTGTATTGTGATAGATGGTTCAATCTTCTTGGAATATTAATTAATCAATGAGTGATGAGTGTTGTGGCAGTAGGCTAATTCGAGACAATTAATTAATTATTGAAGTCGAGTTATTTTGTAATAGAGTTTTCAATTAGGCCAATGTCTTTGTTCCATTATGACATATCAGATATATATAATTTCTAATATGATTATCAGTGGTATGTACTTTCATTCTTAAATGATCAGTTATTATTGTTTCATAAAGCGTTATTTTGTACTAAAGTTTTCAATTAGGCCTATGTCTTTGTTACATTATGACATATCAGGTATATTTAATTTCTAATATAAGTAATAATCAGTGTTATATACTTTCATTCTTAAATGATCAGTTATCATTGTTTCATAAAGCGTTAGTGTTATCAGCTTACACCAAACTGTTCCTGTATACAGGGTGTGAAAACATTTTCAAACCAGTGCCGAAAAAACAACGAGGATTTCGAACGGCCAAAGTTTTTGACGTGAAAATAAGGACCTAAACTCGAGCTCATTGGACAAAAGGTAAGTCTTTGCGAGTTATATAAGTTATAGTGATTTCTATAAGTCTTATAGAGTTATATATTTATGAATAATAGCACTTATATCAAATTTCTTCCAAGAATTATCTGGGATGGATGAGGTAGGTGACAGGGTGTGGGGGCTAAGTGGGAGAGTAAAAGTAGTTATATATATATATATATATATATATATATATATATATATATATATATATATATATATATATATATATATATATATATATATATATATATATATATGAATTGACGAACTATGAAACTTTGCTGTTATAGACTGACATAGAAAGATCATAAACAGATGCGAGTAGAAGGATATGTCTGAGACCGTTATCCTGCAGTGGAGTAGTAGCGGCTGAATATATATATATATATATATATATATATATATATATATATATATATATATATATATATATATATATATATATATATATATATATATATATATATCATCATCATCATCACCATCTCCTCCCACACCTATTGGCGCAAAGGGCCCCAGTTAGATTTCGCAAATTGTCTATGTCCTGAGCTTTATAAATCAGTATTTCCCCATTCATCATCTCCTACTTCAGGCTTCATTGTCCTCAGTCATGTAGGCCTGTGTCTTCCAACTCTTCCAGTGCCTTGTGGAGCCCCGTTGAAAGTTTGGTGAACTAATCTCTCTTGGGGAATGTGAAGAGCATGCCCAAACCATCTACCCCTCACCATGATCTCATTCACATATGGTACTCGAGTAATCTCTCTTATAGTTTCATTTCTAATCCTGTCCTTCATTTAACTCCCAGTGTTCTTCTGAGGGCTTTATTCTCAAATCTACTAAACCCGTTGAATATTGTTTCATTGTTATACCATGATTCATGTCCATATAGTAATGCCGATCTCACTAAACTGATGTATAGCCAGGTTTTTATATGTAATTTTAGGCGATTTGATTTCCAAATTTTACTTAACCTAGTCATTGTCTGCTTTGCTTTTTTCAATCTTTCATTAAACTCAAATTCTTAAGACTGTATTAGCAATCATAGTTCCTAAATACTTAAATGATTCCACCTCGTTATTCATTTCGTCCTCCTAATGATATTTCATCTTCCATTACATATTCCGTTCTCATCATCTCTGTCTTCTTTCTATTTATCTAGAGTACAACATCATGTGATATTTCATGCATTCTGGTAAGCAAGCTTTGCCAGAAATGTTTTCTGCTAATAAGGACAGCATCATCAGCATAGTCTAGGTCAGCTAATTTCCTGTTACTAATCCAGTACAATCCTTCTCCACCGTCCCCATCTATTCTATGCATTACAGAATCCATAAGGAGGATAAACAACATAGGTGACAACACATTCCCTTAGAGTACTCCACTGTTCACTGGAAATCTATTTGATAGGACCCCACTAACATTAACTTTGCACTTGCTACGCTCATGAACAGACAATGAAATTTACATATTTAAGAGGAACTCCATGATAACACAGGAATCTCCACAAAATTGGCAGGTGAACACTATCAAAGTCTTTTCATAGTCCACAAATACCATCAAAGGTGGATTTCTATATTCTACACATTGCTGTACCAGTCACACACACACACACACACACACACACACACATATATATATATATACATATATATATATATATATATATATATATATATATATATATATATATATATATATATATATACACTCAAAAACACGTCTAGATATGAACATACGAGAGAGAGAGAGAGAGAGAGAGAGAGAGAGAGAGAGAGAGAGAGAGAGAGAGAGAGAGAGAGAGAGAGAGAGAGAGAGAGAGTTACTCTACTCAGTTTAAACATCTGAAATAAAATGAAATGTCTAAAATGTTATAAAGAACAAAATGATTTAAAATTACATAATTTTTTGAGGTAGTAGGTTGGCCAGGGCACCCGCCACCGGTTGAGATACTACCACTAGAGAGTTATGGGGTCATCTGGCTGGCCAGATATAACTATATTGGATCCTTCTCTCTGGTTACGGTTCATTTTGCCTTCGCCTACACATACGCCGAATAGTCTGGCCTATTCTTTACATATTCTTCTCCGTCCTCATACATCTGGCATCACTAAGGTTACCAAACAATTCTTTTTCTCTCAAGGGGTTAACTACTGCATTGTAATTGTGTAGTGGCCACTTTCCTCTTGGTAAGGGTAGAAGAGACTCTTTAGCTATGGTAAGCAGTTCTTCTAGGAGAAGGACACTCCAAAATCAAACCTTTGTTCTCTAGTAGTCTTGGATAGTGCCATAGCCTCTGTACTATGGTCTTTCACTGTCTTGGGGGTAGAGTTCTCTTGCTTGAGGGTACACTCGGATACACTATTCTATCTTATTTCTCTTCCTCTTGCTTTGTTAAAGTTTTTATAGTTTAAACTAGAGAATGTTTATTTTAATATTGTTACTGTTCTTAAAATATATTTTTTTCCTTGTTTCCTTTCCTTACTGGACTATTTTCCCTGTTGGAGCCCCTGGGCATTATAGCATCCTGCTTTTCCAACTAGAGTTGTAGCTTGGCAATTAGTAGTAGTAATAATAATAATAATAATAATAATAAAATACAAAATAGCCCAGAACAGGAATGATTTTCGTTACGCCATTTAAAAAAAATTACTTATCTTGTTTCTCTCTGTCGTAATTCTGTTGATTACGTCATGTTTACACTTAGTTGAATATTTACATTTTTTTTTATTGTTATTTACAAACAACATAGTTTCTTACCTTCCTTTTACTTTTAAAGTTGTCTGTTTGTCTGGAGGCTTTGACAGTGGAAGGGTCGCACAGTTTGCATCCTGTGGGAACAAATTATTATTATTATTATTATTATTATTATTATTATGAGTATCAGTGCTATTATTATTATTATTATTATTATTATTATTATTATGAGTATCAGTGCTATTATTATTATTATTATTATTATTATTATTATTATGATGGTGAGTATTATTATTATTATTATTATTATTATTATTATTATTATGATGAGTATCAGTATTATTATTATTATTATTATTATTATTATTATGATGATGATTTTTATTATTATTATTATTATTATGATGATGATGAGTATCAGTATTATTATTATGATGATGATGATGATGATGATGATTAGTATTGTTATTATTATTATTATTATTATTATGATGATGATGATGCTGTGTATCAGTATCTTATTATTATTATTATTATTATTATTATTATTATTATTATTATTATTATTATTATTATTATTATTAATACATGCATCGTTTTCACTTTAACCCTAACTTATGATATATTGTCGCAAAAATGAAACGGTTAAAAAAGTCTTAAAATTTGCACATATTAAGACTTTAACAGTTCCCAATCCCGGTATCGGCCCTTTTAGAATTAACTGAATTTAACCATTTAGACAAAAACAATGTTATATTTTTATTTATTTGAGCTATCATATAACTTTCCTAATTTTGCATCTTTTTTAATTTAAAAGTATTTTGGCATTATGAATTAAAAAAAAAGATAATTATTGGTTAACTAAAATCTACACGAAAAATAAAGACTTTAGCGTCTATGAGATGCATCGTACAAGCAAGAGAAAAGTATCTTTCTTTTGAAGTATTCTAAGTATATAATTTCGTATTCCCAATTTGCTATTTATATTATTCTTATATTATTCTTATATTATTCTTTGTTATCCATTTCCTCGCTCGCTATGGGATTGACTTATTCTCTTTACAGAAAGAACGGTCTGGTAGATTATTGTTGATGTTATTATTTTTATTATTTTTTTTTCTTTATTAAGACCCTATTTCCGATGTCGCTGGGGCCAATCAGCGAAGCTGTCATGAACATGTTATATACCGTAATAATATACGTGGCCTTTAGGAGAGAGAGAGAGAGAGAGAGAGAGAGAGAGAGAGAGAGAGAGAGAGAGAGAGAGAGAATAATCATAGTATCATTTATTAGACCTAAGTTTTGAGACGTTATGTAATACTATACGTGGCCTTTCCTTTAGGAGAGAGAGAGAGAGAGAGAGAGAGAGAGAGAGAGAGAGAGAGAGACCAATCGTAGTATCGTTTGTTAGAACTAAATTGTGAGACGTTATGTAATAATATATGTGGCTTTTAGAGAGAGAGAGAGAGAGAGAGAGAGAGAGAGAGAGAGAGAGAGAGAGGCCAATCGTAGTATCATTTATTAGAACTAAATTGTGAGAGGTTATGTAATTTCCTATTAAATCATTTAAGATTAGGTTAAGTTTTAAGAGCCTTCTGAAATCCACAATAGGAATGATTAAGAAATATTAGACCTAACTTTTTTTTCTCTAGAATTTTGTAAAGACTAGGCCTAACAGTAACACCTCAGCTCACACATAGGATTAAATATACGACGATTAAGTTCAAATTAGGCCTAGGAGACTAGATCTACCATTGGCATTTTAGGATAATTATCAAGAACATTTATCATAGACAAATTTGCTTGTACAATCTATTAGACATGCGATAATTAGGTTAGAGATAGGCCTACTAATGGCAGCGTAGGCTAATTTTTGGGTAGACGACTTACCAATCACAGCGTAACAGATGATCATGGCAATCATGGGGACGACGTATGTCACAGCTAGGATGACAACGTTATATCTGGAAAATGAAACGTAATTTGATATTTAAAAAAATATTCATGATTCTGTCTAGGCCTATAAATAACTTCTATTTTGGTATGGCTAAGTTATGATTGATGGACTCTTTCATTATCAATGTTTAGGAAGATTTTCTCATAAGTAACTTAAAGGCAGTTTATATCTTACTATTATTTCCTGCACAAAAACTAGCTATTATTTCCTGTATGAAAACTAGCAATTACTTCCTGTACAAAAAAACTAGTTAATATTTCTTGTACGGAAAGTAGCTATTATTTCCTGTACGCAAACTAGGTATTACTTCCGGTATGAAAACTAGTTACTACTTACTGTACGACAACTAGCTATTATTTCCTGTACGACAACTAGCCATTTTTTCCTGTACAAAAACTAGCTATTATTTCCTGTACGCAAACTAGGTATTACTTCCGGTATGAAAACTAGTTACTACTTACTGTACGACAACTAGCTATTATTTCCTGTACGACAACTAGCCATTTTTTCCTGTACAAAAACTAGCTATTATTTCCTGTACGACAACTAGCTATTATTTCCTGTACGAAAACTAGTTATTATTTCCTGTACGCAAACTAGGTATTACTTCCGGTATGAAAACTAGTTACTACTTACTGTACGACAACTAGCTATTATTTCCTGTACGAAAACTAGCTATTATTTCCTGTACGCAAACTAGGTATTACTTCCGGTATGAAAACTAGCTATTATTTCCTGTACGAAAACTAGGTATTTTTTCCTGTACGAAAACTAGCTATTATTTCCTGTACAAAAACTAGCTATTATTTCCTGTACGACAACTAGCCATTTTTTCCTGTACAAAAACTAGCTATTATTTCCTGTACAACAACTAGCTATTATTTCCTGTACAAAAACTAGCTATTATTTCCTGTACGCAAACTAGGTATTACTTCCGGTATGAAAACTAGTTACTACTTACTGTACGACAACTAGCTATTATTTCCTGTACGACAACTAGCCATTTTTTCCTGTACAAAAACTAGCTATTATTTCCTGTACGCAAACTAGGTATTACTTCCGGTATGAAAACTAGTTACTACTTACTGTACGACAACTAGCTATTATTTCCTGTACGACAACTAGCCATTTTTTCCTGTACAAAAACTAGCTATTATTTCCTGTACGACAACTAGCTATTATTTCCTGTACGAAAACTAGTTATTATTTCCTGTACGCAAACTAGGTATTACTTCCGGTATGAAAACTAGTTACTACTTACTGTACGACAACTAGCTATTATTTCCTGTACGAAAACTAGCTATTATTTCCTGTACGCAAACTAGGTATTACTTCCGGTATGAAAACTAGCTATTATTTCCTGTACGAAAACTAGGTATTTTTTCCTGTACGAAAACTAGCTATTATTTCCTGTACGCAAACTAGGTATTACTTCCGGTACGAAAACTAGCTATTATTTCCTGACCGCAAACTAGGTATTACTTCCGGTATGAAAACTAGCTATTATTTCCTGTCCGCAAACTAGGTATTACTTCCGGTACGAAAACTAGCTATCATTTCCTGTCCGCAAACTAGGTATTACTTCCGGTACGAAAACTAGCTATCATTTCCTGTCCGCAAACTAGGTATTACTTCCGGTACGAAAACTAGCTATCATTTCCTGTCCGCAAACTAGGTATTACTTCCGGTACGAAAACTAGCTATCATTTCCTGACCGCAAACTAGGTATTACTTCCGGTACGAAAACTAGCCATCATTTCCTGACCGCAAACTAGGTATTACTTGCGGTACGAAAACTAGCCATCATTTCCTGACCGCAAACTAGGTATTACTTGCGGTACGAAAACTAGCCATCATTTCCTGACCGCAAACTAGGTATTACTTGCGGTACGAAAACTAGCCATCATTTCCTGACCGCAAACTAGGTATTACTTGCGGTACGAAAACTAGCCATCATTTCCTGACCGCAAACTAGGTATTACTTGCGGTACGAAAACTAGCCATCATTTCCTGACCGCAAACTAGGTATTACTTGCGGTACGAAAACTAGCCATCATTTCCTGACCGCAAACTAGGTATTACTTGCGGTACGAAAACTAGCCATCATTTCCTGACCGCAAACTAGGTATTACTTGCGGTACGAAAACTAGCCATCATTTCCTGACCGCAAACTAGGTATTACTTCCGGTATGAAAACTAGCTATTATTTCCTGTACGAAAACTAGGTATTTTTTCCTGTACGAAAACTAGCCATTATTTCCTGTACGCAAACTAGGTATTACTTCCGGTACGAAAACTAGCCATTATTTCCTGACCGCAAACTAGGTATTACTTGCGGTACGAAAACTAGCCATCATTTCCTGACCGCAAACTAGGTATTACTTGCGGTACGAAAACTAGCCATCATTTCCTGACCGCAAACTAGGTATTACTTGCGGTACGAAAACTAGCCATCATTTCCTGACCGCAAACTAGGTATTACTTGCGGTACGAAAACTAGCCATCATTTCCTGACCGCAAACTGGGTATTACTTGCGGTACGAAAACTAGCCATCATTTCCTGTACGCAAACTAGGTATTACTTCCGGTACGAAAACTAGCCATCATTTCCTGTACGCAAACTAGGTATTACTTCCGGTACGAAAACTAGCTTTTATTTCCTGTACGAAAACTAGGTATTTTTTCCTGTACGAAAACTAGCTATTATTTCCTGTACGCAAACTAGGTATTACTTCCGGTATGAAAACTAGCTATAATTTCCTGTACGAAAACTTGGTATTACTTCCGGTATGAAAACTAGCTATTATTTCCTGAACGAAAACTAGCCATTTTTTCCTGTACAAAAACTAGCTATTATTTCCTGTACGCAAACTAGGTATTACTTCCGGTACGAAAACTAGCTATTATTTCCTGTACGCAAACTAGGTATTACTTCCGGTACGAAAACTAGCTATTATTTCCTGTACGCAAACTAGGTATTACTTCCGGTAAGAAAACTAGCTATTATTTCCTGTACGAAAACTTGGTATTACTTCCGGTATGAAAACTAGCTATAATTTCCTGTACGAAAACTAGGTATTACTTCCGGTATGAAAACTAGCTATTATTTCCTGTACGAAAACTAGCTATTTTTTCCTGTACGAAAACTAGCCATCATTTCCTGTACGGAAACTAGCTATTTTTTCCTGTACGAAAACTAGCCATCATTTCCTGACCGCAAACTAGATATTACTTGCGGTACGAAAACTACCCATCATTTCCTGACCGCAAACTAGGTATTACTTGCGGTACGAAAACTAGCCATCATTTCCTGACCGCAAACTAGGTATTACTTGCGGTACGAAAACTAGCCATCATTTCCTGACCGCAAACTAGGTATTACTTGCGGTACGAAAACTAGCCATCATTTCCTGACCGCAAACTAGGTATTACTTGCGGTACGAAAACTAGCCATCATTTCCTGACCGCAAACTAGGTATTACTTGCGGTACGAAAACTAGCCATCATTTCCTGACCGCAAACTAGGTATTACTTGCGGTAAGAAAACTAGCCATCATTTCCTGACCGCAAACTAGGTATTACTTGCGGTACGAAAACTAGCCATCATTTCCTGACCGCAAACTAGGTATTACTTCCGGTACGAAAACTAGCCATCATTTCCTGTACGAAAACTAGGTATTACTTCCGGTACGAAAACTAGCCATTATTTCCTGTACGAAAACTAGCTATTTTTTCCTGTACAAAAACTAGCTATTATTTCCTGTTTGAAAACTAGCTATTATTTCATGTACGAAAAGTAGCTATTACTTCCTGTACGAAAACTAGGTATTATTTCATGAAAACTAGCTATTATTTCCTGTACGAAAACTAGGTATTATTTCCGGTATGAAAACTAGCTATTATTTTCTGTACGAAAACTAGCTATTTTTTCCTGTACAAAAACTAGCTATTATTTCCTGTACGAAAACAAGCTATTTCGTCCTGTACGAAAACTAGCTATGAATTCCTGTACAAAAACTAGCTATTACTTCCTGTACGAAAACTAGCTATTACTTCCTATACGAAAACTAGCTATTACTTCCTGTACGAAAACTAGCTATTACTTCTTGTACAAAAACTAGCTATTACTTCTTGTACAAAAACTAGCTATCATTTCCTGTACGAAAACTAGCTATTATTTCCTGTACGAAAACTAGCTATTACTTTTGTACGAAAACTAGCTATTACTTCCTGTACTGAAACTAGCTATTATTTCCTGTACGAAAACTAGCTATTATTTCCTGTACGAAAACTAGCTATTACTTCCTGTACTGAAACTAGCTATTATTTCCTGTACGAAAACTAGCTATTACTTACTGTACTGAAACTAGTAATTACTCCCTGTACGAAAACTAGTTATTGTTTCCTGTACGAAAACTAGCTATTATTTCTTGTAGGAAAACTAGCTATTTCGTCCTGTACGGAAACTAGCTATTATTTCCTGTACAAAAACTAGCTATTATTTTCTGTACGAAAACTAGCTATTACGTCCTGTACGAAAACTAGCTATTATTTCCTGTACGAAAACTAGCTATTTCGTCCTGTACGAAAACTAGCTATTACTTCCTGTACGAAAACTAGCTATTACTTCCTGTACGAAAACTAGCTATTTCGCCATTTCGAAAACTAGCTATTACTTCCTGTATGAAAACTAGCTATTATTTTCTGTACGAAAACTAGCTATTATTTTCTGTACGAAAACTAGCTATTTCGTCATGTACGAAAACTAGCTGTTACTTCCTGTACAAAAACTAGCTATTTGGTCCTATACGAAAACTAGCTATTACTTCCTGTACGAAAACTAGCTATTATTCCCTGTACGAAAGCTAGCTATTTCGTCCTGTACGAAAACTAGCTATTATTTCCTCTACGAAAACTAGCTATTATTTCTTGTACGAAAACTAGCTATTACTTCCTGTACGAAAACTAGCTATTACTTCCTGTTCGAAAACTAGCTATTACTTCCTGTATGAAAACTAGCTATTATTTTCTGTACGAAAACTAGCTATTATTTTCTGTACGAAAACTAGCTATTTCGTCATGTACGAAAACTAGCTATTACTTCCTGTACAAAAACTAGCTATTTCTTCCTATACGAAAACTAGCTATTACTTCCTGTACGAAAACTAGCTATTATTTCCTGTACGAAAACTAGCTATTTCGTCCCGTACGAAAACTAGCTATTATTCCCTGTACGAAAGCTAGCTATTTCGTCCTGTACGAAAACTAGCTATTATTTCCTCTACGAAAACTAGCTATTATTTCTTGTACGAAAACTAGCTATTACTTCCTGTACGAAAACTGGCTATTACTTCCTGTACAAAAACTAACTATTACTTCCTGTATGAAAACTAGCTATTATTTTCTGTACGAAAACTAGCTATTATTTTTTGTACTAAAACTAGCTATTTCGTCCTGTACGAAAACTAGATATTATTTTCTGTACGAAAACTAGCTATTTCGTCCTGTACGAAAACTAGCTATTATTTTCTGTACGAAAACTAGCTATTTCGTCCTGTACTAAAACTAGCTATTTCGTCCTATACGAAAACTAGCTATTACTTCCTGTATGAAAACTAGCTATTATTTTCTGTACGAAAACTAGCTATTATTTTCTGTACGAAAACTAGCTATTTCGTCATGTACGAAAACTAGCTATTACTTCCTGTACAAAAACTAGCTATTTCTTCCTATACGAAAACTAGCTATTACTTCCTGTACGAAAACTAGATATTATTTTCTGTACGAAAACTAGCTATTTCGTCCTGTACTAAAACTAGCTATTTCGTCCTATACGAAAACTAGCTATTACTTCCTGTACGAAAACTAGCTATTATTTCCTGTACAAAAACAAGCTATTGTTTACTGTACGAAAACTAGCTATTACTTCCTGTACGAATACTAGCTATTATTTTCTGGACGAAAACTAGCTATTACTTCCTGTACGAAAACTAGCTATTACTTCCTGTACGAAAACTAGCTATTTCATCTTGTACGAAAACTAGCTATTACTTCCTGTACGAAAACTAGCTATTATTTCCTGTACGAAAACCAGCTATTACTTCCTGTACGAAAACTAGCTATTACTTCCTGTACAAAAACTAGCTATTATTTCCTGTACGAAAACTAGCTATAAATTCCTGTACAAAAACTAGCTATTATTTCCTGTACGAAAACTAGCTATTTCGTCCTGTACGAAAACTAGCTATTGTTTCCTGTACAAAAACTAGCTATTTCATCTTGTACGAAAACTAGCTATTTCGTCCTGTACGAAAACTAGGTATTACTTCCGGTACGAAAACTAGCTATTACTTCCTGTACGAAAACTAGCTATTATTTCCCGTACGAAAACTAGCTATGAATTCCTGTACAAAAACTAGCTATTATTTCCTGTATGAAAACTAGCTATTTCGTCCTGTACGAAAACTAGCTATTGCTTCCTGTACGAAAACTAACTATTACTTCCTGTACGAAAACTAGGTATTACTTCCTGTACGAAAACTAGCTATTTCGTCCTGTACGAAAACTAGCTATTACTTCCTGTACGAAAACTATCTATTACTTCCTGTACGAAAACTAGCTATTTTGTCCTGTAGGAAAACTAGCTATTACTTCCTGTGCGAAAACTAGCTATTATTTCCTGTACGAAAACTAGGTATTATTTCCTGTACGAAAACTAGCTATTTCGTCCTGTACGAAAACTAGCTATTACTTCCTGTAGGAAAACTAGCTATTACTTCCTGTACGAAAACTAGCTATTTCGCCATTTCGAAAACTAGCTATTACTTCCTGTATGAAAACTAGCTATTATTTTCTGTACGAAAACTAGCTATTATTTTCTGTACGAAAACTAGCTATTTCGTCATGTACGAAAACTAGCTGTTACTTCCTGTACAAAAACTAGCTATTTGGTCCTATACGAAAACTAGCTATTACTTCCTGTACGAAAACTAGCTATTATTCCCTGTACGAAAGCTAGCTATTTCGTCCTGTACGAAAACTAGCTATTATTTCCTCTACGAAAACTAGCTATTATTTCTTGTACGAAAACTAGCTATTACTTCCTGTACGAAAACTAGCTATTACTTCCTGTTCGAAAACTAGCTATTACTTCCTGTATGAAAACTAGCTATTATTTTCTGTACGAAAACTAGCTATTATTTTCTGTACGAAAACTAGCTATTTCGTCATGTACGAAAACTAGCTATTACTTCCTGTACAAAAACTAGCTATTTCTTCCTATACGAAAACTAGCTATTACTTCCTGTACGAAAACTAGCTATTATTTCCTGTACGAAAACTAGCTATTTCGTCCCGTACGAAAACTAGCTATTATTCCCTGTACGAAAGCTAGCTATTTCGTCCTGTACGAAAACTAGCTATTATTTCCTCTACGAAAACTAGCTATTATTTCTTGTACGAAAACTAGCTATTACTTCCTGTACGAAAACTGGCTATTACTTCCTGTACGAAAACTAACTATTACTTCCTGTATGAAAACTAGCTATTATTTTCTGTACGAAAACTAGCTATTATTTTTTGTACTAAAACTAGCTATTTCGTCCTGTACGAAAACTAGATATTATTTTCTGTACGAAAACTAGCTATTTCGTCCTGTACGAAAACTAGCTATTATTTTCTGTACGAAAACTAGCTATTTCGTCCTGTACTAAAACTAGCTATTTCGTCCTATACGAAAACTAGCTATTACTTCCTGTATGAAAACTAGCTATTATTTTCTGTACGAAAACTAGCTATTATTTTCTGTACGAAAACTAGCTATTTCGTCATGTACGAAAACTAGCTATTACTTCCTGTACAAAAACTAGCTATTTCTTCCTATACGAAAACTAGCTATTACTTCCTGTACGAAAACTAGATATTATTTTCTGTACGAAAACTAGCTATTTCGTCCTGTACTAAAACTAGCTATTTCGTCCTATACGAAAACTAGCTATTACTTCCTGTACGAAAACTAGCTATTATTTCCTGTACAAAAACAAGCTATTGTTTACTGTACGAAAACTAGCTATTACTTCCTGTACGAATACTAGCTATTATTTTCTGGACGAAAACTAGCTATTACTTCCTGTACGAAAACTAGCTATTACTTCCTGTACGAAAACTAGCTATTTCATCTTGTACGAAAACTAGCTATTACTTCCTGTACGAAAACTAGCTATTATTTCCTGTACGAAAACCAGCTATTACTTCCTGTACGAAAACTAGCTATTACTTCCTGTACAAAAACTAGCTATTATTTCCTGTACGAAAACTAGCTATAAATTCCTGTACAAAAACTAGCTATTATTTCCTGGACGAAAACTAGCTA
>NC_090760.1:18408390-18410890 GCF_036898095.1 Palaemon carinicauda
GAAATGTCAGTTTCTCTTCTCTGCTTCTCTGCTCTTAAAATGTCGGTTTCTCTTCTCTGTCTCTACTCTTGAAATGTCAGTTTCTCTTTCCTCTTTCTCTGCTCTTGAAATGTCAGTTTCTCTTCTCTGCTTCTCTGCTCTTGAAATGTCGGTTTCTCTTCTCTGTCTCTACTCTTGAAATGTCAGTTTCTCTTCTCTGCTTCTCTGCTCTTAAAATGTCGGTTTCTCTTCTCTGTCTCTACTCTTGAAATGTCAGTTTCTCTTTCCTCTTTCTCTGCTCTTGAAATGTCAGTTTCTCTTCTCTGCTTCTCTGCTCTTAAAATGTCGGTTTCTCTTCTCTGTCTCTACTCTTGAAATGTCAGTTTCTCTTCTCTGCTTCTCTGCTCTTAAAATGTCGGTTTCTCTTCTCTGTCTCTACTCTTGAAATGTCAGTTTCTCTTTCCTCTTTCTCTGCTCTTGAAATGTCAGTTTCTCTTCTCTGCTTCTCTGCTCTTAAAATGTCGGTTTCTCTTCTCTGTCTCTACTCTTGAAATGTCAGTTTCTCTTTCCTCTTTCTCTGCTCTTGAAATGTCAGTTTCTCTTCTCTGCTTCTCTGCTCTTAAAATGTCGGTTTCTCTTCTCTGTCTCTGCTCTTGACATGTCAGATTCTCTTCTCTGTTTCTATTCCCTTGAAATGTCATTTTCTCTTCTCTGTCTCTGCTCTTTACATGTCAGTTTCTCTTTGCTTCTCTTCTCTTGAGATGCCAGTTTCTCTTCTCTTTGGTTCTCTTGAAATATCAGTTTCTCTTCTCTGCTTCTCTCCTCTTGAAATGTCAGTTTCTCTTCTCTGCTTCTCTCCTCTTGAAATGTCAGTTTCTCTTCTCTGCTTCTCTCCTCTTGAAATGTCAGTTTCTCTTCTCTGCTTCTCTTCTGAAATGTCAGTTTCTCTTCTCTGCTTCCTTACTCTTGAAATGTCAGTTTCTCTTCTCTGCTTCTTTGCTCTTAAAATGTCAGTTTCTCTTCTCTGCTTCTTTACTCTTGAAATGTCAGTTTGTCTTCTCTGCTTCTCTCCTCTTGAAATGTCAGTTTCTCTTCTCTGCTTCTCTACTCTTGAAATGTCAGTTTCTCTTCTCTGCTTCTCTTCTGAAATGTCAGTTTCTCTTCTCTGCTTCCTTACTCTTGACATGTCAGTTTCTCTTCTCTGTCTCTACTCTTGAAATGTCAGTTTCCCTTCTCTGCTTCTCTTCTGAAATGTCAGTTTCTCTTCTCTGCTTCCTTACTCTTGACATGTCAGTTTCTCTTCTCTGTCTCTACTCTTGAAATGTCAGTTTCCCTTCTCTGCTTCTCTTCTGAAATGTCAGTTTCTCTTCTCTGTCTCTGCTCTTAAAATGTCAGTTTCTCTTCTCTGTCTCTGCTCTTGAAATGCCAGTTTCTCTTCTCTTCTTTGGTTCTCTTGAAATATCAGTTTCTCTTCCTTGCTTCTCTGCTCTTGAAATGTCAGTTTCTCTTCTCTACTGCTCTGCTCTTGAAGCAAGCTAAAATGGCACCTAACTTTAGCTACTGCTATCCACTAAGCTTAAGGCCAATATTTAAGCTCAGAGAGAGAGAGAGAGAGAGAGAGAGAGAGAGAGAGAGAGAGAGAGAGAGGCGTACTTGTGGATGGATAGTTCAATAGTTGAAGGAAACACTCAAACAATATTATAGTATTTACATTTATAGATTACGCACACAGATTTTATATTTAAACACGACGTACGCACAAATAAACGTATTAAAAAAAGCACTTAAACATTTGAAGCAGGTCTATACATACTTTCACAATGAGCACGTGAAAAGAACACAAAGAACAATAACATCTAAATTCTATATACTACGCCATTATTATTATTATTATTATTATTATTATTATTATTATTACTACTAGCCAAGCTACATCCCTAGTTGGAAAAGCAAGATGCTATAAGCCTAAGGGCTCCAATAGGGAAAAATAGCCCAGTGAGGAAAGGAAATAAGGAAATAAATAAATGATGAGATTAAATTAACAATATATCATTCTTACATCTTCTTCTTCTTCTTCTTCTTCTTCTCCAGAAATTACGAAAGCCTTTCTTTCTTTTTTACTTTCTTCTTCTTCTTCTTCTTCTGCAGAAATTACGAAAGTCTTTCTTTTTACTTTCTTCTTCTTCTTCTTCTTCTTCTTCTTCTTCTTCTTCTTCTTCTTCTTCTTCTTCTTCTTCTTCTTTAGAAATTACGAAAGCCTTTCTTTTTACTTTCTTCTTCTTCTTCTTCTTCTTCTTCTTCTTCTTCTTCTTCTTCTTCTTCTTTAGAAATTACGAAAGCCTTTCTTTTTACTTTCTTCTTCTTCTTCTTCTTCTTCTTCTTCTTCTTCTTCTTCTTCTTCTTCTTCTTCGAAAGCCTTTTTACATTTTCTTTCTTTCTTTCTTCTTCTTCAGAAATCACGAAAGCCTTTCTTCTTCTTCTTCTTCTTCTTCTTCTTCTTCTTCTTCTTCTTCTTCCCCAG